>NC_056737.1:1039277249-1039329749 GCF_019279795.1 Protopterus annectens
AAACAGCTCAGAGGACAAAGTCTATCAATGCCACATTTGAGGTAGGTTTAGCCTCCCAGGCCAAGGACAACCACAAAACATTCTTTAGTTATATCCACAAAGGCAACACACAATTGTGTGCAGAGCTCATTGTAAATGGAGCCACCTATACTGAGCTAGAAGATATAGCAAACCTCCTAGCTGATAAATTCAGCTCCAATGTTACTCCTCTCTCCTCCTCTACCTTCTATCAGGAAATATCATTAAATATAACTCCCCCTACTATTACTAGGGAACAGGTCCTTAATGCTCTCTCTAAGACCAAAAACACTGTATCACTGAGCCCAGACAATATCCCAAGATGCATGAAACATGACCTATCAGGGCCTTTGGAATTACTATTTAACTGTAGCTTCCAAACAGGCTTCATGCCTCATGAATGGAGAAAGGCAACAGTCATCCCTCTCCACAAAGGTGGGCCACCTACAGAACCTGAAAACTATAGACCCATAAGTCTCACTAAAGCCATGGAAAGAATTATCATGGAGATGATCAATAGAGATATAGTAAACCTCCAGACACTGGACCCAACCCAGTTTGGTTTCATCAAGGGCAGATCATGCCTACTCACCCTGGTGGACTTCTTTGAGAAAGTCACCAAAGCAATGGATGAGGGCAAAATCATTCACACTGCATACCTTGACCTGGCCAAGGCATTTGACACAATACCTCACTTGGACATTGTTGACAAACTCAAAAGGTTAGGTACAAATCCATATGTCACCCGGTGGATAGCCAACTGGCTCACAGACAGGACCCAGGAAGTTAGAATTGGGGAGTCCACCTCTACAAAGAGGCCAGTCACAAGTGGAGTCCCTCAGGGATCAGTTCTTGGACTGCTCCTTTTTGGCATTTACTTCTTAGAAGACAAGGCCAATGTCAGTGGTTTCTGACTGACTAAATTTGCAGATGATTGCAAATTAGGAGCTGTCATTGAATCTCACACAGACTCCAGGAGGGGCTGACACAGACAAACAACTGGTGTCAGAGCCATGCACTAAAACTAAATGCCAAGAAATGTATAATAGTATCCTGTAGGAAGTCATCAATCCCTGGTAACTATCATATTGACAACACACCCCTTAGAGCTGACCCAATAGTCAGGGACTTAGGGACACACATAGATAGTAATCTAGCCTTTGATCATCACGTGTCTACAGTGGTGAGGAAATCATTCTATGTTGGGCAACTTGTAAATAAAGGTATGGCATCTAAGTCCAAAGAAGTCATTGCTCTACTGTATTCGGCATTCATCAGACCTATCATTGAGTACAATGCCCCCTTTGGTATGTACCTAACCAGGCATATCCAACATCTGGAATGTGCACAGAGGTTTCTCGGTAAAAGAATACAGGGCATAAATAATATGTCCTATGCAGACCGCCTCAAGGCCCTATCCCTGTATTCTGTCTCCTACAGGCTTTTGAGGGGACATCTATGCCTGGTATACAGGGCATTGTCAGACCCCACTCTGACGGACCACCTGCATATCCACATAACAAACATTACCAGAATTACCCATTCTAAAAGACTTAAACCTTGCCTGTGATATAAATAGCACCTGCTGGAGAGATAGCTATATATCCCAGAGACTATCCCGTCTATGAAACAGGCTCCCCATCCATGAGAAGCATAGTTCCTCCCTAACCAAAGTCAAGTGCAACTTGGACAATGGGATGGAAAACCAGGAATTCATCCCTGGTTTGGTACCTATGTCTCTAATGCAAACAGGTAACCTGTAAATGGTTCATCTCCCAGGCCCACACTTACACTTATCAAGGGTATCAGAATTTGTCAGAGATTTGGGATGCATGGCTAGGCTTAAAAAGGGCATTCTGGTCGTTAGCCTAGTAAACACCTATGAACCTATGAACAACACTTTGTATCACCAAAGCATTGTACAGAATAAGCACTCTATCATTATGACTAAATTTTTTAAAAACAACCAAGTACTGAGCAGGAGTGAGAGTGAGAAAATAACAGAAGATAACAATCCAAGATGTAAAATCCACGTAGTTTATTGCAGACAAGAACAAACGGATAAGCTTCTTCAGATCCATGAAACAAACCTCCTAACACAAACTAGTTATATATTAAAAGCACACTGAGACAATTAAATAATTAACCTATCAAGAAGATGATCCAACACAAACCTATATTTAAAGGCATAGCAAACTGCAAAGAACAGAAAAAGAACAGAAAAAAAGCTCACTACAAAAATATAAATGCATAAAATATCTTAAAACATCCATAAAATGACTTTAAACACTCCATAGAATATATAAAAAATTTTCCAAAACACATAAACTAATACATGAAAAAATTTTATATATAAATACATAAAAAACTTTGAGACATAAGGACATAATGTAGGCATACGCATATAAGTAATTACAAATAGTCACTTTACATGCCTGCGCTGCCTTAGGCTAGGTTTTATGGATGCCCTTTCATTTAAACCCAGTCCCCTATCAGCCCTTAAAAGTTATCCAGTCCTCTTTTCCTTCAGTGTATATCCTAACATCACCACCCCTCTGATTTGGGGTGATGACCTCTAACACTCTAAACAAAAACTTGTGGTCATGACCATGCGTGACCACGTGTTTAGCTAAAGCATTATGCAACGTACCCTTCCTAATGTGGTAATTATGCTCTCTCATCCTATCTCTGAGTGGGCGGTTGGTCTTACCCACATAGAAGGAGGAACACAACTGACACACTGTCAAATGGTCATACAATTCGCTTCCACTTTAGTATAAAAAACTCTTCGCAAATCAGGATGAAAAAACTCCACATTGCTGTCTATAAAAGGGCAAAAATTGCAGTGACCACAGGGTCTGGTACATCCTACCTTTTTAGGATGTCTGTCATATCTTAGATAGCACAACATCCTTTTCAAGTTGTTCTTATTCCTAAAAAGAAAACGTGGAGCTTCACCTACTATCTGCCTAAGGTCATCATCGACCTGCAGGACACTAAAACTTACTGACAATCTCCCTGATTTCAAACTGATCTGATGAAAAAGTTGTGGAGAACTTAACACAACGATCAATCTCTTTATCCCCAGCAACACTAGGATATATGGGTCCAAAATAGGGACTGGCTACAGTCAAACGTAGATTGTGTACTTCATCCAGATGCTGGTTGACCTCGTTCACATTATACCCCCTTTCTGTTAACCTCCTTGTCAGGTTATCTAATTCATTGGTAAACCCTATATCCATAGGGTTTAACCTTGAGGCCCTAATTGCCTGTCCTTTCATAATATTTCTAAATATGAACGGTGGATGCATGCTCATTCTCATAAGTAATGAGTTACAGTGACAGGTCTTACGAAAAACCCCTGTGTTGATAATATCATCTGGTAACCTTTCAACAAACAGATCCAAAAATTCAATCTTCTGCTCAGAGAAATGCATAGTAAACTTGAGGAAGGTAGTTAGATTGTTCATCATTGTATACATAGATTGCAACTGTGCCAATGTCCCTTTCCATAAAACAAAAAGGTCATCCACAAACCGCTGATAAAATACTGCATGCTCCCTGAACAATGTTTGACAAAACAACACATGTTCCTCCCAATGGGCTAAAAATATCACATTGCCTGTAAATAACATCTCTGAACATAAATAAGTTATTTTCAAGAACCAGTTCTAGAAAGTGTGTTATCAAGTCAATCTTAACATCCAAGTAGTCACTATGCTCCTTTAAATATTCTGAAACATAGGTAAGTCCTAGCCCATTCGGTATAACTGTAAAAAGGGACTGCACATCAAAGGTTACAAATATACAGTCCGCAACAGTTCCTTGTTGTTTGATACATTCATAAAGGTCTATTAAGAACTGCTTAGAGTCTCGTAATACAAAAGTATTATTATTCAAAACTTGCCTTAAATGTTTTTCTATAAAGACAGATAGATGCTCAGTTACCCACCCACGACCAGAAACAATTGGTCTCATGGGTGGGTCTTTAGGGTCTTTATGTATCTTGGGTAGTTACCTTCCTCAAGTTTACTATGCATTTCTCTGAGCATAAGATTGAATTTTTGGATTTTTGGACTAAATTACTTTATGACACCACTAATAAAAAAGCTCTTTATGACAACATTTTAAACAATAAAGCCTTTTACAAAATTATTAAAGTATTATAAAGTCTCGGTCATACTGTAAAAACACTCTGCAGCAAGAATGCCCACTGCAGAACTAATACTGCATTATGATGTCAGTCACTTTGTGACAACAAGCGAAGCAACAAAGCCCTGTACAGAACTAGTACTGTATTATGTCTGTCACTGTGTACAGTGCTCTGTAACAACAAAGCCCATTACAGAACTAGTACTGTATTATGCCTATGTCACCGTGTAAACAGCGCTCTATAACAACAAAGCCTAGCACTGAACTAGTACTGTATTATGTCTAAGTCACCATGTAAACAGTGGTCTGTAACAACAAAGCCCTGTACAGCACAAGTACTGTATTATGTCTATGTCACTGTGTAAACTATGCTCTGTAACAACAAAGCTCAGCACAGAACTAGTGCTGTATTATGTCTATGTCACTATGTAAACAGTGCTCTGTAACAACAAAGCCCAGCACATAACTAGTACTGTATTATGTCTATGTCACCGTGTAAACAGTGTTCTGTAACAACAAAGCCCATCCCAGAACTAGTACTGTATTATCTTTATGTCACCATGTAAACAGTGCTCTGTAACAACAAAGCCCTGTGCAGAACAAGTACTATATTATGTCTATGTCACAGTGTACAGCACTCTATAACAACAAAGCCCTGCACAAACCTAGTGCTGTATTATGTCTATGTCACCATGTAAACAGTGCTCTGTAACAACAAATCCCATCCCAGAACTAGTACTGTATTATGTCTATATCACCGTGTAAACAGTGCTCTGTAACAACAAAGCCCATCCAAGAACTAGTACTGTATTATGTCTGTCACCATGTAAACAGTACAGAACTAGTAACACATTATGATGTCTATATCACATTGTGACAGCATTTGAAACAGCAAAGCCCTGCGCAAAATTATTACAGCATTATGATGTCAGTCATTTTATAACAGTGTAAAAACAAAGCCCTGTGCAAACCTAGTACTTTATTATGATGTCATAACAGAGAACTTTGCAAAACTATTATTGCATTACAACATCTAAGCCACTCTGTGACAGTACTACAGTAGCAAACCGCTATGTAGAACTACTACTTTATGATGCAGTTTGTGACAACACAATGTAATATCAAAGGTTGTGCAGAACTAGCACTGCATTATGTCAGGTACTTTGCGATGGCACTCAGAAATAAAGCCCTATGTAGGGCTAGCAGTGCATGTTGTTTGCCAGTTTGTGGCAACATTCTATAAAAATAAATAATAAAGCCCTGTGTAAAACTAGTAATGTTTATGTCAGTCACTTTTTGGCACTTTCTGATAGTGCTGTGAAACAACTAATCTCTGAGCAGAGATGGTACTATATAGTGATGTCTAAATTACTTTGTGACAACAGTCTAATAGCAAAGCCCTAAAGAGGACCAGTATCACATTATGATTTCTAAGTCACATTGGAGAAAACACTCTAAAAAAAAAAGTCCTCTGTTATGCTAGTTTTACATTATGATGTCAGGCACAATGTGACAACACTCTGTGCAGCAAAGAACTGTGTAGAACTAGCATTGTATTATGATGTTTATGTCACATTATGACAACAGGTTGCATTAACAAAGCCCTGTGTAGAACTAATGAGGAATTATGATGCACCACGAGGTAGATCCACAGGTATGGGTACCAAACTGACTCAATTTTATGTGCGTCATTTTCTTATTTTAAAATCACGATGAGGAAATCCAAATCACCAAACGACCAACTAGGTAACCACAGAAACAGGAGCACCAGCCATGGACCACTCCAAACAAAAACATTATTATAATTTAGTGGTTTCATTCCATGTTATCAAAGGAACTTCATCAGAACTAAAACCATTAACCACTAACTCAATTAAATACCATAAAAACTCAACATGTGACTATGAACTAACCAATCACTGACACTAAGTTTAAATTACATACATTGTAAATAAAAAGTGAGAATTAAAAACAAGGTGGTGCTGCGGTAGCGTTGTCACCTCACAGTTAGACGTTGCCCGTTCGATTCTCAGTTAGAGCGTCTTCTGTGTGGCGACATGCGTGAATGGGCGTTCCTTCGCTGAAGGTTGTGTGTTAGGCCTGGCAAGCCAGTACGTAAAAATCTGCTTTCAATCATTAGTGGACCGGAGTTCCACTGTGGCGACTCCTAACCGGGAAAAGCCGAAAGACACAAACAAACTAGAACAATTACATCAAACCAGGTTACAGGTGAAGAAATGGGCATATTGAAATTTTCTACACATAAAAACCTATTGATATGTTCTTAAAAAGGTAGAACATTAAAACAAGGCAATAAATATAAATTGAAATGGTTAAAAGGGATAAACAACTTTGAGAACATAACTGAAGCATTATAATGGCTAAAGGGTTCCAGGGTTGCTCCTTTGATAATGTGGAATGAAAGCACTGAACTATGATAAAGGTTTTGTTTGGAGTGGTCAGTGGCTGGTGCTCCTGTTCCTGTGGTTACTTCTTTTAAAAATCAACATAAAGAGTGCTTTAAAATTGGAAAAAAATCTTTTTTTTTTTTTTTTTTTTTGGCAATACATCTCCTGGGAAATCATTTGGCTATTCCAGTAATTGACCTAGCCAAATAGCCAAATAATAAGCCCTCAGCTTCTCATTAAAAATGCAAACTTTATTCCAGAATGAAAAGTCCTGTTTTTATTAGCATGACTCCTTGTTTCTACCTCATTATTATAGTAACAGGATGTGGGTAACCAACCAATGTCCTGTTATTAAACATCTGTTACCAAGCAACTACACTGCTAAACTGGCAATTTCTCATCATATGACTTGAGACTATGAGAAAGTGCAGCTATGAGTATCTTCAGGGATCATTTTCACTTTCAAGTATAGCTTTCACTTAACTTTTTGACAAGAAACCAGATATAATTATGGACAGTGGTAACAGTAGTAGATACTGTCCAGAGCAGACTAGACATTTTTTCCAACTTTTACCATGATGAGCATGGGGGGGGGGGGTTACTGCAGAATTATCTTAAAATGCATTACTGGGATATTTCTACTATATTTGGTTTTCACAGGTGATTGTCAGGAATAGTTATGTGCTTGGGGGATGGTCACCTGATGAAAGCAAAGTTTCGCTACAGTGATCACAATAAAGGGGTTATATTATGGATTGGTGGGGATGGAGTGGAGGAAGGGGACAGAGTATGGTGTTAAATGGACATGTTATAATCATTTTATTTTCACATTTCTGTCAGAAAACTAGACTAATATGGGGCATTGCTAACAATATACACTGCCCACAGCACCCTGGGCTTGTACTTTTTATTTATTTTTTATGGAAATCGACATGGGGGATGGAGTGCTCTATAGGAGCTTATGGAAGTGCATTACTGTGGCTATTTCACCAGTTTAGTGAATCATACATGAGAAATGAGGGAGAGGAGCAGGATGTGTAAAAAAGTAGAGGACAATAACACGATCAGTTCTGAATGTTTGTTAATGTAATTGTGGGACAGTAGCTGTTAAATATCTAAATGGCCATTATAGTTACATGATTTCTTCTCAGTAAAAGTCAGTCTACCATACCAAAAAAGACACATTCCTCTGGGATTGAACTTAAATGTTTTGTATCAAAGTACAGTATTAGAAGTCCCTGAATGCTTTGTTGTGAATTGCTTTCAAAGAACTGACATAAAATGCCTTACACAGGCTAGTAAACTGACCATTTCAGAGGCCTTTTGTTGTCACAATTTGGCACAATGCTTAGTTTCTGCCTAGTTGCTATCTGACCTCTGTATAAAAGGCTGGGTAAAACAAATGTATGGAATATGTAGCAGTAAAAACTACATTGAATGGGTGTGTAGAGTGGGATGGAGTGGGTGGGTTCAATCCCCATCTAAGGGTCAGAATTTTCTTTCCCACTGAGGTTTTTTTTTCCTGAAGTACAAATCCTCTAATTACATCAGAAAAAATAGATAGTTTTTCAATTGTAATATGCTATTGCTACAAAACCATGCTTTCAAACAAATAAAGGTGTGGAATCAAATTCAGAAGTGTGCTGCATTGGAAACTTCAGGGTCAGAATTGCATTCTTAGGTGCCTTTTTGTAGCTCAGCATCTTATTGTTATTACCTAAAAGTTTCATAATGCTATATCAAAGGGTTACACAGATATACCATGGGATTCAATACAGTCTACACTAAGTGTACACTGTTTTGATCGAACAGACAACACAAGCATAACTCATATCTTCTTCCTCCTAATTGTAGTTTTCCTGTTGATTTATTTGCAGCTTTAAATACTGAGGGGGATTCATAAAGGTTACCATTAAGTGTAAACTACATATACACATAGTATATTCTTTCTGAGTGGCTAGAAAGTGCAAAAATGTGGTAGGGATATTCTTGAATACAGATGGTGTACACTTATTGTATACTTAGTGTAAGTGTTAATGAATCTGGCCCATAGTCTTTAACTCATTAACACCCAAGTGGTGTGGAATGTCACACCTCTCACAACCTATACACATCTTGCATCCCAGAGCATTTTTTTGAAAAATAAACTTAAAAAGGATAAGATAAGCAAAATTAAATCTTTTTTGAAAAATAAAAGCTTTAAAACTGTACAAATTGCAATGTTATCATTCAGAAGTATTACTTACAGGGATAATAGTCAATGCATTTATAGTCTTTCCATAAATACTATAATATATTATAATGCACACAAACCCAGATTATATTTTTTGCTAAACTTTCACAAACAATTTATCATATCTTGAAAATGGTATAACCTAGACATATGTTGTTAGAATACTTTTTAACCAAACATTATCTTCCACACAACTAGAAATTCCTCTATTAATGCATGTTTATTGAGATATTTACAGAAATATGAAACTATTAATTGTATAAGTAGCAGAATAAATAAAACTGAATATTTCTCAAGATGTGCAACCTACAGTGCAAATCTGAGACAGTTTTCTTCTACAACATCTAAGGTCTCATCTAAAGTCATGCAACAGTTGGTAAGTTGCTTGTTTTTGAAGTATTAAGTACATATAGAAATATTATTTATTTTCATAATTACTAACAACTAGCAATATATCAAAAAGAACCAAAACAAACGAACTACTGAAAAATAACCAAAAAATGGCTTTGCAGATAAAAGAGCAAATCCAAAAACTGCTTTAAAACCTTTAATGTGAGCGCTTTCGTCAGAAACAGTGCTCTAACTTCTTCAGACAAACAAAGACAGCCACAGCAAGCTTTAAATACTAAACCAATTAATTAATTAACTAATTTTGTGATCTATTATATAAAGTTACAGTCCTCTATAGATGCATAAATATACTAAAATATGTAAAATCCATTTCTTATTTAAACATATTAAAACATTGTTAAAACGTTTTATAAAAGTGTAAATGTATATGTATATATGTTGAAAACAATTAATAAATCAATAAATCAATGTGGATACTAAAAACGCATTATATAAACAGAAGTATATAAAGAAGCCCATGTATATAAGCCATAGATAAGAGGTTATTATTATTATATATATTTTTTACGAATAACTTAACCTAATAACTTGATAAAAAACGTATGTGTATCCATCAGTACCTTTTTAATAACTTTTTATATATATATCTCAACCACATTTACTAGTGTGTTAAAAAAGGGGGTTATTTTAATGCCTGTTATCTAGCAAGTGCTTTAAGCTTTAGGATGCATTTTAAAGATACATATTCATTCAGACCCGGTGGAATATATGCTGAGGTACGAATTTGCCACATGAGCTCCTTTTCCTCCAATTTTAATTCCCATGGACCATCCCTCATATCTTGTGCTACCTGTTCTAATACTGCAAAATGGAAATTATGTGTTGGGTTTTCAATGATATGTGTAGCTAGTGCATTCGTAATAATTTTCTTACCTATACTATATTGGTGTTCGTATATACGTTACTTAATCTTTCTTTCTGTTTTTCCTGTGTAGTATGCATTGCATAATCCGCATAAGGCCACATATACCACTCTCTTAGAATGGCAATTATATTTGTATCTAATAGTGTAATTCTTACCCATAATATTCAATCTGTTACTTTTTATAAATTTACACTGTGTGCAACAACCACATTTACTCATTCCAGTATTAGTTTTGTATACTTTTTTCTGCCTTTCCAGTAAGCATTTGATGTTGGGTCCCCTTCTATAGGTTAACCTGGGATCTGGCCCCAACACTTTATTTAAATTACTGTCCACAGCAATTATACCCCAATTTTTAATTATGATGTTTCTAATGAATGCGGCATCCATAGAATAGATAATTAAAAAAGTATTTCCAATATTGTGCATACTACCATTGCTGCTTACGGTTTGCAGTGTATTGTCATATTGATGTATATCATAACCTTTCTGACGTATAGGTTTGAAATGCCCTAATACTCTTTTAGAATGAACTTCCTGAAAAATACGATTAAGGAAATTCTCTGGGTACCCTCGACATAAGAACATAGAAGTTAAAAGTTCACATTCAGCTCTGAAATCATCATTATCTGCCACCATTGTTGCGGCTCTAACCACTTGCCCCTTCACCACTGCCGTCTTCTGGTAATGTGGATAACTACTTGTAAAATGTAAAAATGTATTTGAATATGTAGGCTTGTGGTATATAGTATTCCTATATCTATTATGGACGACATCTTTAGTTAATCTGACATCTAAGAAATTAATGGATTCCACTCCTGTTTGAAAAGTAAATTCCAGGAAATTAGCCATCTGAGTCATGGTTTCAATAAAAATCTCAATAATAGCTATTTCTCCCTCCCATATAAAACACATGTCATCCTAGTATCTAGTATAACAAATCACATGGGTCTTGAAAAGGGGGTTATTAAATAGCAATGTTCTTTCTCAATATGCCATGACACAGTTCGCGAAACTCCCTCCACAGGGAGAATCCATAACAACCCCCGTTTTTTTTGTAAATATATATCACCATTGAAACACATAGTTATTCGACAAAACTATATCAAGGAGAGTTTCAACCACATAGATATCATTCTCATCCATACCTTTGATGATTAGAAACTCCCTAACCCATTCAACTCCCAATTTTTGAGGGATGACCGTATAAAGGTCCTTTATGTCAACTGTTAAGAAGATGTAGTCATTTTTAAATTCAAGATTATTAATATTATCTAGAAAGCTCCAACAGTCATGACAGATTTGAGGTTCACTCTTGATCAACGGTTTTAATTTACCTATGCTAGAGCTAAGTTTGTTGATCATAAATTAAAACTGTTGATCAAGAATGAACCTCAAATCTGTCATGACTCTTGGAACTTTCTAGATAATATTAATAAGCCCCTTTTCAAGACCCATGTGATCCATTAATTTCTTAGATGTCAGATTAACTAAAGATGTAGTCAATAATAGATATAGGAGTACTATATACCGCAATCCTACATATTCAAATGCATTTTTACATTTTACAAGTAGTCATCCACATTACCAGAAGAAGGCAGTGGTGAAGGGCAATAGGTAAGAGCCACAAGAATGGTGGCAGATAATGATGATTTCAGAGCTGAATGTGAACTTTTAACTTCTATGTTCTTACGGCGAGGGGACCCAGAGAATTTCCATAATCATATTTTTCAGGAAGTTAATTCTAAAAGAGTATTAGGGCATTTCAAACCTATACTTCAGAAAGTTTACGATGTACATCAATATGACAATACTCTGCAAACCGTAAGCAACAATGGTAGTATGCACAATATTGGAAATACTTTCTTAATTACCTATTCTATGGATGCCGCATTCATTAGAAACATCATAATTAAAAATTGGGGTATAATTGCTGCGGACAGTCATTTAAATAAAGTGTTGGGGCCAGACCCCAGGTTAACCTATAGAAGAGGACCCAACATCAAATGCTTACTGGAAAGGTTGAAAAAAGTATACAAAACTAATACTGGAATGAGTAAATGTGGTTGTTGCGCACAGTGCAAATTTATAAAAACAGGTAACAGATTGAATATTATTGGGTAAAAATTACACTATTAGAGACAAATATAATTGCCATTCTAAGGGAGTGGTATATGTGGCCTTAGGTGGATTATGCAATGCATACTACATAGGAAAAACAGAAAGAAAGATTAAGCAATGTATATGCGAACACCAATATAGTATAGGTAAGAAAATGATTACAAATGCACTAGCTACACATATCATTGAAAACCCAACACATAATTTCCATTTTGCAGTATTAGAACAGGTAGCACAAGATATGAGGGGTAGTCCATGGGAATTAAAATTGGAGGAAAAGGAGCTCATGTGGCAAACTCGTACCTCAGCATATATTCCACTGGGTCTGAATGAATATGCATTTTTAAAATGCATCCTAAAGCTTAAAGCACTTGCTAGATAACAGGAATTAAAATAACCCCCTTTTTTAACACACTAGTAAATGTGGTTGAGATATATATATAAAAAGTTATTAAAAAAGGTATTGACGGATACACATACTTTTTTATGAAGTTATTAGGTTATTCAGTTACTCGTAAACAATATATATATAATAACCTCTTATCTATGGCTTATACACATGGGCTTCTTTATATACTTCTGTTTATATAATGCATTTTTAGTATCCATATTGATTTATTAATTTTTTTCAACATATATACATATACATTTACACTTTTATAAAATATTTTAACAATGTTTTAATATGTTTAAATAATAAATGGATTTTACATATTTTAGTACATTTATGCATCTATAGAGGACTGTAACTTTAAATAATAGATCACAAAATGAGTTAATTAATTAATTGGTTTAGTATTTAAAGCTTGCTGTAGTTGTCTTTGTTTGTCTGAAGACGTTAGAGCACTGTTTCTGACGAAAGCGCTCACATTAAAGGTTTTAAAGCAGTTTTTGGATTTGCTCTTTTATCTGCAAAGCCAACTAGCAATATATCAGGTATATTGTGATACAAAAGGAAATTAATAATGTATTTTTCTGTCTCCCACCATGGCATATCATGCCATATCCCCCAATAACATGTAGGGCTCTCAGTTATGAAAATATAAGAATAAATATGAAAATATGAATAATACATGAGGAACCGTGATTAATTTATCTGCTACAATATATATTAGATTGCCAATCTTGGTGTAATTTTGTTAATTAGTCTTTGCACTTTCTAATACTGCAATTACTAGCTGGTAAGTCACTTAGTAAATGAAGCCAGTCCCAAAAACGTTCTGGGTGCCATAAGGAGCTATTGTTGTGAACTGGAAGTATACAAAAACAGGCTTGAATGAGTTAAGAAGCAGGCCTTAGTGGATTTAGTTTGTATTCCTTTGGTGTCATAGTATGACATCTTAAATTTTACTCCGTTTTCATTTTTGGTACCATGATGAACTCCTGCTCAGTATATTGAATACCACAATACTTTTTTGCTGAATTGTCAATGAATCACAACTACAAATCCTGTATAGTTTACTATGTATAGCTATCTATCTATCTATCTATCTATCTATCTATACATCAGTTGTAACATACCATGGCTTAAATGCAGTGCTTTCAAGCATCTAAAGCTCTGGGGTCAAATTCAGAGGTGTGCTACACTGGAAGTGCTGAGTAGAGAACTGCAGTCTTAAGTGTGTTTTATAGCTGAAAATGATGTTGCTGTTACTTTAAGGATTTGTATCAATACCCTAAGGGCTGACAGAGATATATAGCCTTTGAAAGAGAGGCCTTGATGGTTTTAGTTCATGTGTCATTAGTACCATAGTCTGTCAATTTGTATCATACTTAAACCCGAAGGACTGACAGAGCTAAAGCCTTTGAAAGACATGGCTCAGCAGATTTAGTTCATGTGCGTTTACTACCATAGTCTAGCAATTCGCATTATAATTAAACCCAAAGGACTGACAGAGCTATAGCCTTTGAAAGACATGGCTCAGCAGATTTAGTTCATGCGCGTTTACTACCATAGTCTGGCAATTCGCATTATACTTAAACCCGAAGGACTGACAGAGCTATAGCCTTTGAAAGACATGGCTCAGCAGATTTAGTTCATGTGCGTTTACTACCATAGTTTGGCAATTCGCATTATACTTAAACCTGAAGGACTGACAGAGCTATAGCCTTTGAAAGACATGGCTCAGCAGATTTAGTTCATGTGCATTTACTACCATAGTCTGGCAATTCGCATTATACTTAAACCCGAAGGACTGACAGAGCTATAGCCTTTGAAAGACATGGCTCAGCAGATTTAGTTCATGTGCGTTTACTACCATAGTCTGGCAATTCACATTATACTTAAATCTGAAGGACTGACAGAGCTATAGCCTTTGAAAGACATGGCTCAGCAGATTTAGTTCATGTGCGTTTACTACCATAGTCTGGCAATTCGCATTATACTTAAACCCGAAGGACTGACAGAGCTATAGCCTTTGAAGGACATGGCTCAGCAGATTTAGTTCATGTGCGTTTACTACCATAGTCTGGCAATTCGCATTATACTTAAACCCGAAGGACTGACAGAGCTATAGCCTTTGAAAGACATGGCTCAGCAGATTTAGTTCATGTGCGTTTACTACCATAGTCTGGCAATTCGTATTATACTTAAACCCGAAGGACTGACAGAGTTATAGCCTTTGAAAGAGTTGGCCCAGCAGATTTAGTTCATGTGCGTTTACTACCATAGTCTGACAATTCGCATTATACTTGATTTTCTTTAACAGCCCAAGGCCTGACAGGAATACAGCCTTTGAAAGACAGGACTTAGTGGATTTATTCATGTCGATTTACTACCCTTGTCTGACTAGATGCATTACACCTTTCCTTGTAGCTAAAGGATTTTAGGTCAAGAATAATCTTGGGTTAGTAAGCTCTGGGACCAGTGCAGTTGCTTGATATGTCTAGAAAGGTATATCCCAAAGGGATCATTGTACTCAACAATTGGTATAATAATAACCACATAGAGAGGGATGATGACTTCTTTTGAACCTGATGATATTCCATTAGATGTTAGTTGTGCTGGGTAGAAGACTATCTGTCGATGGATGCTACAAAGTGATTGAAAGAGATGGAATTATAAACCCTTGACTACACTATCCCTTGGACTGAGACATTGGTCATGTTGTACATTAAGGGGTTAAGTTGTTTACCACAGGTGACAATACTACACATTTTGTTTTTAAATTTTCCCCTTTCTCAGAATACCAGAAGATAAAGAGGGTCAGTTCACAATGTAATGAAAATATATCAGAAGGAAGCAAGACACCAAAGACCAGTTTGTAGTCATGTGTGAGCACATTGCAGAAACAAAGCCCTGTTCGGAACTAGTAAAGTATTCTAAAGTGTAAGTCACTTCGTAGCAACACAGTGTAACAACAAATGCCACTTTAGAACTAATACTGCATGGTGATATTACTTACTTTTATAACAACAATATCTAAAAATAAAGCACGTTACAAAACCAGAAATGCACTATGAGGTCAGTTACTTTCTGATGACACTCTGGGTAAATAACATCATATGCAGAACTAATACTGTATTGTGATGTCAGTCAGTTTGTAACAATACTCTGCAGCAACACAGGCCTGTGGAGAGCTAGTATTACATTATAATCAGTAGGCCACTTTGGGACAACATATAGTAAAAACAAGGCCTTCTGCAGAACTTGCACTTCATTTTGATGACAATCTCTTTTTGACAGCATTCTGAAACAAGAAAGTCCTTGCAGAACTACTACCATATTATAAAATCTAAGCCACTTTTATAAAACATTATGTAACAACAAAGATCTGTGCAAAATTAATACTGCATTATGATGTCAATCCCTCTGTGGCAACACTGTAACAACAAAGCATTGTCAAAACCACTATTCTATTATGATGTACAAGTTAATTTGTGGTAGCATTCTGTAACAACAAAGCCCTGTGCAGAACTTTTACTGCATTATGATGCCAGTCACATTGTGATACTAAGTATATAAAGTCCTGTATAGAACTGATATTGCATTTCAATTTCTAAGTTGAGAATGCTCTGTAAGAACAAAGCCCTGCGCTGAACTGGTTCTCCATTATGACGTCTAACCCACTTTGTGACAACAAGCTGTAACATCAAATTCCTCCACAGAACTAGCACTGCATTAGATGTCAATAACTATGTGACAATTCTCCAGGAAAGCTCTGTGCCGAACTAGAGTTGCATTATGTTATAACTTTTGAAAACAATGTGTAACAATAAAGACCTGCACATAACTAGCATTGTGTTATGTTTATAGGATTATTGGATTATGTGAAATGCAGGACAATTTAGTCAAAAGATAAATTATACATTGCCAACATGCACCCTCATGTGGTATCACAGTTGTAAAGAAGGCCAAAGCAGTCCAGCCCAGGATTAAATTGATGGATACTCATTCAGTCATCCAGATTCAGTTTGAAGGATGCTAGGGTGTTTATCTTGCAATGGAAGTATGTTCCAGAATTGGTGTAGATATTGGGTAATAAATCTTTCTCTCCAGTAAGATGTATTTATGTGCTGTTTGAAATGTAAGTTCCTAGCACTGTAAATGGAGTTATATGACTTGATAAGATACAGGTGATCAAGGAGGATGGCTTACCAAGTGGCTCTTAATCCAGGATGTAGATCAACACTCAAGAATCTGTAACAAATTGATTGCAGTGTTAATACTTGACCCCTTTCATGGTAACTCAGGAATATCAGGTTAGCAATCCTTAATGTGATCAGAAAGGGAGATTCCAAAGGTTTGGTGTATACAATAATTGGTCTAATTAGGATTGCATAGTCAGAGATGATAAAATTCTGCCCTGAATGATATTCTGTTAAATATTGGTGTTGCTAAATAGAAAGACTTTCTGACTTCTGCTCTTACATGGTTGTCAATGGAGATGGATAGCTGACCCAGGTTCCAAGACCCCTGATTACATTATAATTTTGCAGTGGGGTATTGGCTATACTGTACACTGAGGGAGAAAATTTATAACGTAACAATACTGTACTTTTTTGCATTTAATTTTAGCCCTTTTTTATGTAAGTCATCTTAATTTTGACAAGCATTTCTTAATATTAAGGGAATTAAGATCTAATTGAGAAGTTTTAACATCTAAATTAGAGTTTTGATTTTGTGAAATTTAATGAAATTTGAAAGTGTCAAGAATATCATGTGTATTTTTCCCCCCTCATGTCTTACGTCTAAAACATTATTAATTTTTGATTGTAGTTTAACTCTTCTTGATAAATTATACATATGTTTAGGAAGTAATCAATAGAAAGTCATTTTTAATCTTTTTAGAGCCAGATTTGATTTATAAGATAAAATATCTAGATATTGTCTGTTTATTTATTATATTTCTTTATGATGGATTTATTATCTTTAGTATAGTTACACTAGCCAGAAGAAGTTGAAATTGAATGTTTTGCAATTCGAAGTCCCATTCCTTGATTTTGTTCTTATACCAAGTTAGAATTTTACCAAAATGTAAGCTTTTAATGTATCCCAGATCATAACTATATTAATATATGGAGTATTGTTGGTTTCCAAAAAAAATGAGCTCACAGATCAACCAAGGTTTAAACTCTTTAATTTTTGCTATATAAGATGGCATTCTAGATAAGGAAGATCATTTTTTTTAAATTAGTTTGAAGCTTTAACGTAAGAGCATCATGATCTGAAGTAGGACAAGGAAAAATATTGAAACTGGATATCTTTGAAATTAAATCTTGAGAAGCTAGTATTTTATCAATTCTTGTCTGAGTACCATACTTATAATCTTGGTGAGAGTAAAGCAATGTACAAGAGTCTTTCATGATAAATGTATCTCTGAGATTTAGAGATGCTTTCAATTTTATGAGAGTGTTAGCAATGGATGATAATTTTAGCTTCTTTTAATTTCTTGTATCTGAATCTTCCAATAAACAATTAAAATCACCACCTATAATTAGATTGCCTTTATAAATATCAAGCGTGAAGTCTAGATGTTTCTTAGCTAAACTTTGTCCCATACCTGGGAACCAATAAAGATTTATTAAAGTCCATAGTGCATTATTAAATCTTACAACTAAAAAGATGATGAGACCATCTTGATCTGCATATTTATGAATAATTAATGGAAAGTCTATATATTTTCTCCAAAGGATCATGACCCCTCTTCTTTTAGATTTAAAAGTAGATTGCACTAGAAGCATATAATTATTTGAATTTCAAATGCTTTCTCTGCTTGTTTATTAAGTGTTTCTTGGAGAAGAATTACCTGAGCTTTATTTGTATTCAAAAATTGTATTAAATTTCATCTTTTCCTTGCGTTGTTTATACCATTAATATTTAAAGATATCAAATAAAAAAATCTATAAACTGGAACTGATGTTTTTATATTTTATTAACCTTGAAGGAAGTAAGCAATATAATATAGCACATTGTAAATTTTATTTTATAAATATGGAGCAAAAGAATTAATGATTCAGGCCATATAAAAAAATATAAGAAATAAAAAAAATAATAATAACAAAAATGTTGAAAGTCATGAATGTTAATTATAAACATGGAATTAATCAAATTCCTAACCGAATAGATAGATAAAGAATATATCGGGCTATCCATCACTACATAACCAAAATATGGTCTTAAAAGATAAAAGAAAAATACAATTTGATTAAGCTCTGCTGTTAATAAATCAGCTGATGGAAACATTTTAATATTTATAAAAGTTGTATAATGAGCTATATTATATGGCTGAATAATTGTTAAAATATATATAATCTAAGATGTTCTATCTAGTAATAATAATGAAGGAAAATATGTGATATAATGATGGGTAACTGATGTAATGCCTTTTATAAGTTTAAATAGTGGGAATAAGTATAAACGATTACTGAAACTCAAATCTTTCTCTTAATTACTTTTAAAGATGACTAGAACTGAAAGATATTATACAAGAAGCAAGTGTGTATGGATCAATAGAAGAGCAGCATGTTTAGCAAAAGGAAGTAGTTTAATGGAAACACAGATGACTTCCTAAGAAGAGCTCAGTATGAGAAAACACCATTGCATTTAGTGAGGGAGCTAACAAAAAAGTCTGTTTAAAGTGGAAGCTCAGGCAGTATGTCACAAGGTGAGTGTGTCTGTGAAAAGCAAGAAAAAGCAGGTTAACCAATGAATAAACTGAACAAATGGACTATTACTTTATAGCAGAGACTGTAATATACTGTAAAGAAATGCAATCACAACACACAAAATGGTCCCCTCATACAATTTGCACACTACAAAAGTAACCTAGCAACATTAGAGCAGAACAATCATTTCTCTGTAGAATAAAAACATAAAAAAAAAGAGGAAAAACATTATTATAATGTGTTAAATATCAAAAGTGAAAGTAAAAGAAAGTAAAAAAAAAACAAACAAAAAAATCCTTCACCACACATGCTCCCCAAAGAAAACAAATAAACCAAAAGCCTCCTGAAAAAATGACATTAATCATAAAACTAAACTCAGTAAGGATTGTATAGCATAACATTTACAAAATAATGAATATATTATTAAATATATAGAGAACATTTTTATTAGCTTAGTTAAATGAAATACAGAGATAAATGTTATCTGAAGTGGGAATTAAATCTTGAGTGGCACAGTAATACAGAAACATCCATCTTCAGCTCTTTAGAAATGACAGGAAAGCATAATCCAACAATAAATATGTGGGTAAAAATATTTTGTCTAATTTGAATGCTCTACCCTGTATTCTAGAAAAATAATTATAAAAAAGAATGTGTGGAAAAAGAAGAAAATGTTCAGTATAGCAGTCATTGCTTGATTGTAGTTTTAGCATTTTTTTTGCTGGTACTGGATGACATAGAGTCTGTTTTTTTTTCTCTTCATGTCAGTCCAAGGATTTTTATCTGATGATGTTGTTTAAAGTAGGAGAAGACCAATCCATGTCTTCAGACTTAGATGAGATTATTATTTTTAACAAAAGTAGAAGCTTATTCCAAGGTATTAAAGATTCTTACTCCATTTGAAAGTTGTATTTTTATTTTTGCTGCAAAGATGATTTCAGATTTAATGACATTTAGTCTAAGAGATTTCACAAGAGGCCAGCACCCTTTTCTAAGTTCCATTGTTTTTGTTGAATAGTCATTACCAAATCTTATTGAATGTTATTTATATTTCAAAGGAGTTTTCCTACATGCAGTTTTTTTACTATCAGATCTTTATCAATAAATGATAAATGTTTTATTGCTATTGATCTTGGAGGGGAGAAAGGAAAAAAGGGATATGTTTTTCTATGGCTCTGTGTGCTCTTTTATACCATATGAAAACCTTCCCGAAGATTCATTATTTCTGGAATCAAAGAATTTAAAAATGAAATTAAATTTTCTCCTTCAGATTTTTCTGGTAGACCGAAGACCTTTATGTTATATCTCCCTTCTCTGTTCTCTAAATTATGCATTTTGTTTAGAAGCCAAGTATTTTGTTTTAGTAAAAATTTATTTGAGATACTTCTTCTTTTAGTCTGTCATCAATGTTACTCAAGGCATTCTCCATGTCATAGATTTTAGATGTTGCTATTATAGCATCTCTTTAAAGACTTCAGTTTGTTTAAAACGGTTTTCTTTTTGATCTTCTAAGTACTCCTGAAAACCATCCATTTTTAAAGAAAGTTCCTAAAGAGTAGATGTCACTAGTTGTAAGTCTTTCTTCAATGAAAAGTCAGCATGAGAATGCTTGAAATTGCTCATTTTCATTCAAAACAGCTGTCTCCAAGTAAAGTAACAGGAACATTTTCATAAAGCTTTATAAAAATTGAAGGTAAAGTAGTCTGGACTATTATCAATTAGACTGATGCATAGTTTTCTAAAAAAAAATTAATAATTTTCTTGTTTTATGTCTATTGCTGCAGAGCTCTAAAAGTTGCTGTCTTCACTTAGCCATTTGACTCCTCCCCCAATTTTAGCCCTTTTTCTATACATCACTAGTTTATGAGGGTTAGTTCCAGCTGGAATGAATGGGTATCCTAGCCTTCACCCCCAATTTCAACCCTTTTTTGTATACAACTACTTTATGAGGATTAGTTCCAGCTGGAATGAATGAGTATCCTAGGGAGTTTTAACAGTAATGTCCAGTTTGAAATTGTGTGACACATTCTTTACAGGGCAGTCTGTAACAACAAAGGCTTGTGCATAACTAGTAAATTTTTATGTTGTTGAACTGTCTTTCTGATAGCACACTATAACAAAAAAGCCATGTAAAGAACTTAACAGTGCATTATTATGTCAGTCACTTTATTGCACTCTGTAATAACAGATTCCTCTGCTGAACTAGTGTTACACTATGTTTAAGTCACCTTGTAAAAGCACTCAGTAACAAGGAACTGAGAAGAATTAGTGGTACATAATGACAGCAGTTACTTTGTGACAACAACCTGAAAAAAAAGAATCCCTGTTCTAGAATTAGTACTGAATTATATCAGTCACCTTGTGACAAAACTATGACATCCAAAGTTCTGTGCAGAATGAGTATGCATTATGATGTGTAAGTTACTCTGTGACATCATTGTGTATAAATATCACTGCATTATGATGTTTAAAACCTTTTGTGACAGCGCACTGTAACAACAAAGCCCCATGCAGAACTAGTAGGGCTTTATGATGTCACTCACTATGTGACAGCCCTCTGGAGCAAGTCTCTGGAGAACTAGTACTGCTTTATAATGTCTAAGTCATTTGGTGGCAGCACTCCATAACAGCAAAGCCCTATGCAGAACTAGTACTGTATTATGATGTCAGTCAGTCAGTGAGTCAGTTTGTGACTATATTCTGAATTTGAAACTGCAACTCCCTGTCCAGACCTAATACTGCAGTAAGAGGTCTAAGTTACTTTGTGATAGCAGTCTAGAAAAACAGAGCTCTATGCAGAAATAATGCTGCATTATGATGTCAGTCAGTTTGTGATGTCACTCTGTTTCATTAAAGCTCTGTATAATACAGCTCATTGGGATAGAGGTATAAAACCACGAATATGTCACTGGAGTTGGACAAGCGGCCCAGGCACCTGTGGCAGCTTCCAGGAGAGGTTGTGTGTGAGTGGCAGCTGGCAGCTCACCAATCCTGATGGGAGCCAAGTGGCACTGGCTCATGACTTGTATGATTCTTAGTGGAAGCACTAGTGTTCACTCCATAAAGCTAAAGATTTAAGAACATGTGGTGACATTTGCAAGTTGGACAGTGAAAGGGAATTCAGCATTAAGAAGCATGCCTCCACTTGGAGGCAACTATTCAGGAACTCAGGAACCATAACAGGGAAGGAGGGGTATTCTGCCAAGAAAGATGGTAGACTACCCTGCAGGATGAGCAAGGTGACCTGCTCCCAGCTGCTTGACTCTAATCATGGAGTTGATGAGCTCTTTGCACATTTCCATTCAATAAAGAATGGGCTGTTGGGCTCTTGGGAATTATGGCTCCTGTGTCTGCAGAACTGAAAGGTTCACTTTGGTGCAGGTAGAGAAAGCCTCCTTGCACTCAGTCCTGTGTGGATGAGGTAGGTATAAATAAAAATGCTCCATGCAGAAGTAATGCCTAAGTCACTTAGTGACATCTCTCCATAAATACAAAGCCCTGTGTAGAACTAGCATTATATTATGATATCTAAGTCGTGGTGTGACAACACTCTGCAACAGCTAAGGCTTGCCTACAATGTATCTAGTATTATGATGACTAAGTCAGTTTGTGTCAACACACTGTACCAGTAAAACACTGTGTATAACTAGTTCTGCATTATGATGTCAGCCACATTGTGACAACACTTTGTGACAAAAACCTTTGGAGAAATGCTATTTTATTATGAAGTCTAAGTCATTTTGGGGCAACATTCTGTAAAAACAAATCTATGTACAGAGTAAGCATTATTTCTATTTATTTATACTTTTTACCAGGTTAATCCCATTAGGCCAATGGCATCATTTAGGGGTGACCTGAATTGATATTCATATGGGGAAATTTGGCCATGACAACGGGAAATTTTCTAGGTATAGTTCAGCTACAGCAGACTCTTTCAAAAAGTTTTTAGGCTCAGCAGCAGTCTCAAAAGTAGCTTTGGCAACCAGTGAATGCAGCTGTTCAGCCTGGTGTACTCTATGATTACCTATTTGACCTTTGGTAACATTTTATTAGGGACAGTGTTTCCATTTTAATAAACTTATGTCATTTTCCAGTTACGATGACAATTACAGTTTTCCAACTTAAATAGATTTCTTCAGCTGTCATTTTTGTTCCCCGTTATGTTACTTGGTGTATTTTTATTTATCCTTTGTTGACCAGGATAGTCCTACTACTCCACTCACCTCTCTTCAGGAGAGACCTGAGGTGGTATTTATACTGGGTGACTTTCATTTGTTTGAAAGTAAGATGGTTGATTTCTGCTTGATTCTGCATCAGATTGAACTTACTTGGTTGATCCATGTACAATCAAGTGAAAAATGGACCTTCTGTGTATGTGTTTGAACGTGTGTGAATATGTGCATTTGTACGAGTCTGTGCATGTGTTTGAATGCATTTGTGGCTGTGTGTGTGAATGTATGCACTTGTGTGTGTGCGATTTGGGTTTCAGGTAAGGTGCTGGCTGTTCTTTGGGGCTGCTAACACTGAGGTAAAGAGTTTCGCTTTTTCTGACTATTGTGCAATCTCAAGAGTTAGTATAATTAATTAGTGGGCGGTGTATAGGGCACAGCCCCCTACATGGGGTTGCAGAGGAACTTGCCCCCTTGCAAAAACACTTGTTTTCACTGTTATTTTACTCTATGTTTAAGTTTCAGCTTAATTAATTTTCTGTACTGAAATTTCATATTACAGTAAACTCTCAGTTAATCGGCACCCATGGGGATTGGTAGATGCCGGATAACTCTAGTTTCAGGTTGCTTGAGGGTTACTATTAAAAATAGGCCTGACTAATACTGTACCCTATACTATTTGTTTGGTTTGATTTGTTCTCAGGTTGGGGAGAGAGGGGAGTTTATTCCTATCTTCTTTTTAAAACTCTAAAACTCTAAAAACGTAAGGTATGTTTCTGCGGGGGGGGGGCAGAAAATGCAACACATGAAAATTGTACTGTATTTCTTCGATTTTTTTTTCTGGTTACTTGAGTTCTGGTTAACTGAGACTTTACTGTAATGACACTCAATGTTTCAGTATAGACCCTTTTTACTAACAGGAGAAATTTAGCCAGGGCATTGGGAACCATCCCCTACTCTTTTCAATAGGTGCTGTGGGATATTTTACATCCACAGAGCTACCACCAACTCAGGCCCTGATTGGGCATGGCTTAATGTCTCATCCAAAGGATGGCACACTCAGGAGTACAGCAATTGAACTAGGGATCAATTATGATGTTAGTGACTGTGTGAAAACCTTTGAAAGAACAAAGTCCAGTGCAGAAGTTGCATTGTGTTTTCATGTTGGTCCCTTTGTGACAAAAGTCTGTAACAATAAAGCTCTGTGGAAAAATAGGACTGCATTATGATGTCAGTCATCTTGTTGAAACTTCAGAAACATCAAAGTCCTCTGCAGAGCTAGTATTTGTTTATTTATTTTATTTTACGTTTGTTAACTGGGATGGTCCAACTGGACACAGGTCCATTTTCAGCAGATGCTCGGGGAGAAAAGCTCCACAGTAAGTAAACTTTTACACAATTTGTTAAAATACAGTATACAGAGAATTTTCAAACAATATGTTAAAATACAGTTTACAGCAGAAGACATAAGACCTATTTATACAAGAAAAAAATAGTTACATATGGTTAATAACAGAATAAGGATACAAATTCAATCAGCATTAGGAGAAGACCTAGAATGTAATATATATTACAGTAGGTATATTAGGAAGTGAGGTATACAAGTGGAATAATTTGGGGACTTATGTAATACATGGGCATAGCCACTTATTCTTTAAGTGTGTTCTAAGTGAGTTTTTAAAGTGAGAAGAGGTAGGGGCAGAAATCAGAGCAGGAGGGAGATTAGAAGAGGTAGGGGCAGAAATCAGAGCAGGAGGGAGATTATTCCAGGTTCTAGCTATGGAGTGGGAGAACAGGGCTTTTCCTGCAGTGTTGTTAGCCCTAGAGATACAGAGGAGGGGTTTGTTGAAAGATCAGAGAGGATGATTTGTAGTATAGTGGGTGAGAAGTTGGCCTAGTGCAGGGTTTTTTCTGTTACCACATTGTAGGTGATAGGTCAGTAGCTGGGGAAGTTCCAGCCATTGCAGTTCCCTTAGAGCCTGGCAATGATGGGTTCTTTTTTTTTTTTTTTTTTTTTTAATTCTCTTTATTGTTTTATTCATCGCAAAAGACATGCAGCAAACTATAACAATATGTACACAAATAATAAAGATACACACAACCTTAAAAACAACTATGTACATTTATACATTGCCCAACAGTGTAATGAAGAAGGAAGACAAAATAACATTTGGTAATACCTAAGAGAAACATGTAATCAGACTAAAATGAGTTCAAAAAGTATTCTACAAAAATCTTTAAGAAATGGTTTGTGATTCATGTTATAGAATAAGTATTTATGTGTCTTGAGGTGCTTAATAGCTAGGGTCTTCAACCCTTCCCAGGATACTATCTGCCTATTTTTCCAGTTCAAGGAAATATATTTAATTAACATGAAGATGGAGATTAAAACTCTGTAGTTCCTCTCCAGTAACCCTGCAGGTGGGATATGGAGAATGGTAAATTCCCAAGAAAGAGTAGACTTTTCGTAATCAATTTTCTCCGATATAACTCTCAAGGCACACCATAACCTGTAGGTGCATTTGCAACTCCAGAAAACATGTAATATATCATATATTTGGTTTGGGCAGAATTGACAGTGAGGGGAGTAGTTGGAATATATTTTATTAAGTATGTCGGGAGTAAGATAGGCGTTATTCATTATCATGAGCTGAGTATATTTAAGTTTTTTTAGGGGTATAAACCTGGAACTAATTTTAATGGCCTTAGAAATATGATTATGGGTAATAGAAGAATTACATTTTAGCCAAGAGCTGGAAAAATGAGTTCTTTATTTGTTTTAAGTGCCATGATAGCTTTATATGTATTTGTAATCTTTTTTTTTTTTTACTAAGAAACAAGTTCCGCAAAGTTTTACAAGTTGAGATATCATTATCAGAAACTAAGGGATTCGCCAAATAAATATGGACTAATTCTCTGCTCTGTCTTAAAATGATTGTATATTTTTTAGGTAAATTCAGAATAGTTCTTAGCTCAGATAGAGACTGCTGTTTAAAGGGAAATAGAAGTGTCCTTGAGCAGAGGGTATTGTTCCAGATTTAGCATGTGTCCATTCATTCTTAAATTAGGGTTAAGGTGTAAAGGTTGCAGAGTATTAAAGGAATGAATTAAATTCAGGGAACTAAAAAGGTTTTAAAGTGTCCTTATACCAAATTTAATGCCTTTTAGTAGTTTAACATTGCCCAAATGTTCTTTGTTCAGGAAAGGTAACGCCGCTGGGTTTATGCTTAAAGATTTAATATAATTATTATACAGGATGACCCAAGTAGGGGCCCAAGGAGAGTGGGTCCTATTATAGGAGGCAATGTTTAGAATTCTACTTCCATTGATTATTTCGAAGTATGTTTTAAAGTCAGGTAGACCCAGTCCTCCCTGTTCTGTAGGAACGGTAAGTCTCAAATAACTAATTCTGACAGATTTGGGGGCCCAAATAAATTTTGAAAGAAGAGATATAATATTTCTAAAGAATTTATTATGTATTATAGTCATTGATGCATTAAATATATATAAAAATCTGAGAAGAATGTTCATTTTAATGATAGCCGTCCTGGCCAGAAAAGGAAGCTTAAGATTAGACCATCTGTTTAGGTCACCCCGGATATTTGACCAACATTTTATCACGTTATCCTGATATTGAGAGGTGTTCCCTTGGGAGAAGGATATCCCAAGATATTGAAGTTGTTGTTTAATACTTATACCTGTATTAGCAAATATATTGGGGGGTGGGGAATACATGTTTATCGGAAAAAATAGTGATTTTTCTCTATTAAGTTTGTAGTTTGAAAAGTTAGAGAAGGAAATGATGGAAGATATTATTTTAGTTGGATCTGATCCGGGGAGCGTAAAGTAAATGTTTAAGTCATCTGCGTATGCAGAGAGATAAATATTAGTGTTGAATATACTAGGTGTGTGATGAAAAGTTTTCTGTTTGATCAAAAGGAATAAAGGTTCAATGTAGAGGTTGAATAATAATGGGGAGAGGGGGGCAACTGGCAATGGTGGGTTCTAAAGGTGGAGTTGTTTGCAAACTTGGCGATTTTATTATAACATGATTCGAGTCTGGCAAGGTCAAGTTTTCTATACTGGGTAAGAATTAGAGTAGCATACATTAGGGTAGACAAGAGGCAAGTTTGGGCTAGGGTAATCTGTGCTTGTTTTGAGAGGGATTTCCTGTGCCTATATAGTGTTTCCATTTTTTTATGGAAGTTTTTGATAGTTTGTGAAATGTGGATGTTGAAGTGCAGATTATCAATTTCAATGCCTAGGAGTTTGGTATGGTCAGAGGGAGAGATAATAGTGCCATTTTTGGAGGAAATAGTGAAGACTAGAGGGGTGGAAATGGTTTTGTTGGGGGTGAAAAGTAGTAATTTGGTTTTATTAGTGTTTAGGATAAGTTGGATCTGAGTGATCCAACTTTCCACAGAGCTAAAGGATTCCTGGGTGAGTTGTTGTAGGGTGGGAAGTGATGGAGCTGAACAGATAATAGTTGAATCGTCAGCATATAGTATAAGTGAAGCATGCTGTGTGGTGGCATGGAGATTATTGGTAAATATGGAGAAAAGAAGTGGGCCTAATATGGAGCCTTGTGGTACACCTATGGTAGTTGGGAGTAAGGGGGAATAGTACACTTTGCCATTGGACAGACTGTTGCCTATTTGACAGATAGCTTTTAAACTAGGCTATAGCGGAAGGGCAAAGGATAGGGACGTCAGAGTGTCTAGTAGTAAGGAATGTGAAACCATATTCTAGTATGATGTCATTAATTTTGTGACAGCACTCTGAAAAAAGAAATCCATGTGCAGAACTAGTGTTGCAGTATGATGTGTAAGGTATTTCTTGACAATGTTTTGAAACAACAGTGGTCCGTTCTGAAATAGTACTGCATTATGATGTCAGTTACTTTATCAGCTGGTGACTTCAAAGCAAGGGGGGGATGGGCTACAAGAAGCTGCTAAATGGAATGAGGTGGGGCTGTATTACAGCAGGTCAGTGAACAGCACCTGTGATCAAACAACAGGAAATTCAGTTCCATCCACAGCCGGCCTCTGTATGCACCCACCATACCTCTCAACCTCTTAGAGCAAGAAATCTGGACAAAGCTATAAATAAAAGTGGGACAATGGCCCAAAAATAGGGACATTTTTAAGTATTGCTCTTGCAAATGTAGAACGTTGATAGAATAACAGGTTTTGTATTAGCATGGATTTTCTGAATGGTATGAAGTCTGAAACTAAAATGTCTGTCATTATTTTCTAACTTCAAGCTTTAATGATTTGCTACTAACTTGCCAGAAAACCACAATTTTATGAAACATGGACCAAAATTATGAGGCAAATATCTGGACATTCTGCGAAAATCTGTACAGATGAGAGGTACGGCACCCGCCCATTATAGCCTCTTTGCCAACTACATACATTCAAGTGTCTGGCTATAATCAATAAGGCCAGCCTTAGGTGAAATGAAGCCCAAGAAAAAGGACTCCGGGGACCTGCCTGTTGCATGCTAGTCCCTCCTGCACTTCTTTTCCAGTGCCCTTCCCCCTATGTTCCCCTATCCTGACCCCACATCATCTATATAGATTACTTCTTTCTTGCTTTTTCAAGCTTTGTCTTACTTTTTAGCCACCCCCCCCCCCCCATGAGTCTAGCACACCCTAACTAGCTAAGATTCTGTCTGGATGATATAAGCATATTAAGCCAGGGATCTGGGAGCCCCTAAGCTACCAGACGTCATGGGGTTTTAGATGCTCTGAGGTGCAACTTTTTGACTTAATGATGGCCTGAAAAAAAATCATGAGCAAGAAAAAGATTCAGTCTTATTTTTTCTTTGAAGGAAAATAAGTGGTATCTAAGCTTAATGTTTAAAGTTAACAAAACAGATATTCTCAAAAAAAAATGAAATGACAAATACAAACACACACACACACACACGACACATGAGAAATACACGACACACGAGACACACACACACACGACACACACGACACACGAGACACACACAAACACCACACACCCGACACACACACACACTTGTATGACTGTATACCTCAGGTGTTTGCTTACCATGAAATGAATGACTAAATACATGACTCCCAAATAGGAAAGTATTTTCTTAAATTACTACTGCCAGAATACAGTGAGCAACGCACTGCAACCCCCTCATTAAATACCTCTCAACACCTTAGCTCAAGAATCAAGGAGAAAGCTGAAAAAAATAATGGGGGCACACAGTACCACAATATAGGAAGATAATTATTTTATTTCTTTATTTTACATTTGTTTACCGGGATAGTCCGGCTGGATATATGTCCATTTTCAGCAGAGGCCCGGGGAGAAAAGCTCCAATTAGACAAATTACAAAGATAACATTTAAAAAATATAAAATATAAAAAAGTATAAAAACATTTACAACAAAGAATAAAAAACAAAGTGAGTATGTACAATGGTTCATGCTGTTCCCTAGTAGGGATACACAATTCACATGGTCAGACACAATTAAAGGCAGGAGACATTAGATAACATACAGAGCTTGGTGAAATAGTTACCTGTTTGATATTTAGAGATTCTCCATTCAGTATTTAACTTAATCAGGATTGGTACATGGGCAGAGCCAGTTCATTTTGAGATACTGTTTGAGGTTATTTTTGAATAGACCTATGGAGAATTGTAGGGTTATATGGTTTGGCAATGAATTCCAGGTTTTGCCAACAAAGTTGGCAAACAGGGATTCACCAGCAGAATTGTTAGCTTCGTGGGTTTGGACGAGTAGTTTGTTGGCTGATCACAGGGATCTCAAGTTGCTATAGGGCTTAATAATATTTATGAGTGAGGGGGTAACCTCAGGGTGGTACAAAATTTTGTGTATTTGGAGTTGATTGAATTGAATTAGAGTGGGCAGTTCTAGCCACTCTAGTTATTTCAGGTTCTGGCAGTGGTGGGTTCTGTATGTGGAGCCAGTGGCGAATCTGGCAATATGGTTGTAGCTATGGGAGAGCTTACCTAATTCCGAGGCATAGAGTAGAGAGTAGGTCTGACCGGGCGATTGCAGTCCTAGCCAGTGGGGTTAAATTTTTTTTGTTTCTATACAGTGACCCAAGCTTCTTATTGATGGTCTGTATGGTTTTGTTGACCTGTAGGTCACATTTAAGATTATTGTCTATGATAACCCCTAGAAGTTTAGTGTGCTGATCTGGGGAGATAGTGGTAAAGTTGTTTGACGTGACAGAGAAAGAAAGTGTGGCAGATTTGCTGGTGGGGGTGAAGAGTAGAAGTTTAGTTTTATTGGGGTTCAGCAGTAGGCGTTGGTTGGTGAGCCAGTTCTCAATAGTGTTGGATGTATTTTGGGTTAGGGCTTGCAGTTCGGATGAGGAGGTAGCTGAGGAGATCAGAGTGGAATCATCTGCATATTGAATGCAGGTGGCTTTAGGGATAGCAGTGTGAAGGTTGTTGATAAAAATAGAGAAGAGTAGTGGGCCTAGTATGGAGCCTTGAGGGACACCAAGTGTGAGAGGTAGCTGGCTGGAAAGTTTGCCCTGCCATAGTACTGCCTGTTGTCGACCCGTCAGGTAGGACTGGAACCACTGGATTGTGTGCTTATTGAGGGAAATAGATTTCAGAGAGATAATGAGAAGTTCATGGCTGACCATGTCGAAGGCTTTTGATAGGCCAAGAAAGAGGGTGGAGGATAGCCTATTGTTATTCCTATTTTGGTTTATGGTGTTAGTAAAGGAAAGGAAAGGAGGGCTGAGGTTGTGCCATGGTTTGGCCTGAAGCCATGCTGGGAGTTAGATAGTAAGTTATTCTGTATAAGGTATTGCATTAGTTGCCTGTGTACACATTTCTCCATTATTTTGGCTAGGGGGGAAAGAATGGCAATGGGTCTGTAGTCGGATATGTCTGTAGAACTTCCACCTTTGTAGAGTGGGATGATGTGGGATATTTTCCAGAGGGAGGGGATAGCACTTTCAGATAATGTTCTGTTGACTAGGATAGATATGGGATATGCAATGGCATCTGCCACTATTTGTAGGTATTCTGCAGGGAGGAGGTCAGCAGTGAAGGTGGTAGGTTTTAGTTTTTTTATAAGTGTTTTGATAAAACTAGTGGATACCAGTTGGAAGCTAAATTGGGTGTGATTGGTGGGTTAGTAAGGGGAGTGGTTTAGTTTTGTGGGGGTTAATTGATTTGCTAGGGATTGTATTGTTTCAGTGAAAAAGTTATTATAAGCGGCAGCTATGGTCTCAGGGGAGCTATGGGTGTGGTTAGCTGGGGTTGAGGTGGTAGAATAACCTGGATGTAGAAGTTGATTTAGGCCTGCCCAGAACTTTTGAGGGCGGGTTTGGTGTTTTTGTAAGAGATTTTGTTAGAATCTTTTTTTGTCTAGTACAATAGATTTTTTAGTATCGTTCCTGAGTTGACGATATTTTAAATGGCCAAGTGGGTTTTTAGTTGATCTCCAGATGGCCCAGGCTTTGTTCCTAGTTTTGATTTTAGATTTGGTATCCTTTGTGAGCCATGGGGCTGTATTTGATCTAGATTTTATTGTATGTGCTGGAGCATGGGGATCAAGGATGCTTAGGAATTCAGTGTTGAAGTAAGCTATAGCCTCTTCTAGTGATAGATGTTTTAGTTTTGACCAGTCAACTGCTTTCAGTTCATTTAGGAAAATAGGAGCATCAAAGTTTTTCCTATTTCTAAGTGTTTTATATTTGGTGGGGATTTCCTGCCTTATGTTTTATGATATAGGTTAGTAGATGGTCACTAAGGTCATCAAGGAGAGTGCCAGCTGTGTATTGTTGGGGATGGTTATTAACTAGGATCCAGTCTAGGATGCTTTCTCTGTTGGTCGGTTTGTTTATCCTGGTGAGAGAGGTTATGGTCTGTTTAAACCCAGATAAATTTATTGGGGTGTGTGTGTGGGGGGGGGGGGGTTCGGAGGAGCAGGGGTACCAGTCAGTGTTGAAATCACCAAGAACTATTGTTTCTTGGGGGTAAGTAGTGGATAACCAGGCTAGTCTAGTTTTGCATGTAGTGTTAATATTTGTAATAATATGGAAAGCATATACTAGAGAAGGAAGGAGGTATGTTGCCACTAAGGTAATCCTTGCTATTTCTGTGTTTGGGCTTATAGAGGGAGTGGAGTTTCTGGTGTTTTCTTGATGAAATGAAATATGTGGTGATCAAGTTTGATGTCATCTATTATGACTCTAAGTAGTTTAGTTTGGCTTAAGGTTTCTAGTTTTGTGTTATTACTTGAAGTAATATGAAATGTGTGTTTCTGGTTAAGGTGTTGTTTTGGAGTAAATAGCGTATGTTTGGTCATTATAATCGCTATGCCTCCCTGCCCACTTTAGTAATGTGTGCTAACTATAACCCTGCCCCTGCTTCTAACCCTAACATGCAGCTTACCTTACAAAACACTAACACTATTTAGACAAATTTGAAGTGAATGTGTGGTAGAGTTATGAGTAGTATGTTGGAAAAGGAAATTTATTTCCTTTTTCAATGTATTGTATATTGTTCTGGTTGTTGTTGCAATAACAAATGTTCAATGTATTTTGGTCGATATTTTTGCGTTGATCATGAAACAGTTTGATAATTAATTATCATATATGTATGTATATATATATATATAAAATTTATTTATTTTATTTTACATTTTTTGACCGGGATAGTCCGACTAGATGCATGTCCATTTTCAGCACAGGCTCGGGGAGAAAAGCTCCATGGAATAACAGATCATCATAACATGTCACATATTACAAATAAATATATTATTTACAGAGATTAGATGGGCAGACAATTACATATAGAATATTTTCAGTGATTAGAAGAGCAAACATTATAGCAAATCATCAGGTAGTGATATATGTGTGTGTGTGTATGTGTGTGTATGTGTCTATATACATATATATATATATATATATATATATATATATATATATATATATATATATATGGGTTCCTTCACAAGCTTGAAGTTTCAAAACTTTGAACTGCAAATTGTCGAGACCATAAGATCAAAGTTTTGAAACTTCAAACGTTTTGAATGAAGATTGCCATACAGTGCAGAATGGGAAATTTGTAGTTTTCCTCACTGTAGCATGATCTTGGAGTTGGTATATTTATTAAACAGGGTGTGTGGGGGGTGCAGAGGAGCCCCCCTGCAAAAATGTAAAAAAAAAAAATGTTTGTTTTTATTTTTTTTATTACAATTTTGAAGTTTCCAAAGTTCGATCTTATAGTCCTGGCCATTTGCAGTTTGAAGTTTTGAAACTTCAAGCTTGTAAAGTAGATCCATATACAGATATATATCAGTGGCGGCTGGTGATTTCAAATCAAAGGGGGGCTGTAGGAGACAGCTGAATGGGTGAGGCCAATGGGAAGGGGTGTGGCCAACTAGAAAGGGGCAGAGCTATGGTACAGTGGGATCAGTGCTGGCCATGCTTACCAATTTACATGAAATAAATGTACATTTGTTAGCATACCTTCACTGGAATTACAAAACAGGTTCAAAGTGGTCATTTTTATCTATACTCAAAACCACAAAAACTGGGACTTTAATTAAAGACGCTGCCCTGGGTGCCAAACTGTCATTATGTCCAATCAAGACAAAATGAAGTTGAGAAGAAAAAAATATTTCAATGCATTGGTTACATGACAGCTTACTTAATATCTAGATGGAAACAAAAAGTTGTGAGGAATGAAAAAATAAATTACTTTTTAAATATATTACTGGATGCCAGTCAAAATCAAGTATAAAAAAAACAAGCAGCACTCAACTCAAAGCACTCCACTAGTCCAACTCTAATTCTAATTTGTATTCAGCTTTATAAAAGTACCAAGTAACATGCAGCCAACAACATGCATTTCTGATTAATAAGAAGCATAAATCAACAGAAAGAGAAAAAAATTTCTCCAAAGCCAACTTCATGCTTCTTAAGACAGACGTGGTGAACTTCATGACAGCCATTCAGATGGCCAAAACAGTTACGACTACTGAATCCTACACAATTGCATTTTATAAGCACTTATATGAGTGCATGGATCTTGCTATCCCAAACAGAACCAAGACTCTATCTTCCAAAAGAAGGAAGCCAATCTGGTGGTCCCCTGCCATAAACAAACTGTACAACAGAAGGAAGAAACTGTTGCAAAAGAGAGTAAAATCCCATGAGTGGAGGAGCTCCCTGGTCAGTCTCAGTAAGAAGTTGCGATCCCTTATAAAATCCTTCAAAGCTAGTTATGAAAACAAAATCGCCACTGATTCTAAAGACGACCACAAAGCATTCTATAGCTATGTCAACAATCTCAATGGCAATACTCAGATCTGCTCTGAGTTATAGCACAATGACACTAAATATTCAGACCCAACTGATATTGCCAACATCCTGGCAGATAGGTTCAGTGCTAACTTTACCCCCCTTGCACCCCCTAAAGAGCCCATCTCTATACCGGAAGAATGCAAAGTTCCTGTAATCACGGCTGCACAGGTAAAAACTACACTCTCCAAAGCCAAGAACACAGCATCCATGGGACCAGACAACATCCTAGGCTGCATTCTACATGAACTACAGAATGAACTGGCACCCCACCTAAGTACCATGTTCAATCATAGCTTCACCTCAGGCTTTGTGCCTGCTGAATGGCACACAGCGATGGTTATCCCACTCCACAAGGGGGGAGCCACCACGGACCCCAGGATCTACTGCCCCTTTAGCCTGACGAGCCTGGTCTGCAAGGCCATGGAATGTATCATCATGGAACTTATAAACAAAGACATTGGTAATCTCCAAACTCTGGACCCCACCCAGTTCGGGTTTGTAAAAGGCAGATCATGTCTCCTAAACCTGATAGACTTCTTTGAAGCAGTCACCAAAGCCGTAGACAAGGCTAAGGTAGTTCACACAGCCTATCTACATCTTGCCAAGGCTTTCGATACCACCCCCCACTCAGGAATTATAGATAAACTCACTAAACTAGGTATAAATCCCTATGTCACAAGATGGGTTGCCAACTGGCTCACTGAAAGAACCCACACTGTGAAAGTAGCAGACTCCAAATCCGACTTCAGACCAGTGACAAGTGGAGTACCACAGGGTTCAGACCTGGGTCCTCTCCTGTTTGGTATCTACTTCTCTGAAGTACAGGCTAACACAGAAGGTCTTTGGCTAACAAAGTTCGCAGATGACTGCAAACTAGGAGCCATAATCGATACTCCTAACAATGTGGACATCCTACAAAAGGGCCTCACTGAAACAGATGCCTGGTGTCAAAGCCATGGCTTCAAGCTCAATGCCACAAGGTGCATTGTCATCCCCTTTGGTAAAAACTCTGTACCCATGAACTACAACATAGGTGGTAGTATACTTAACACCGAAAGTGTGATAAGAGACCTTGAGACACAGGTGGACAGTAGTCTCTCCTTTGATAATCACATCGCCACAGTAGTCAGGAAATCCTTCTACATGGCACACCTCATCACAAAAGGTTTCTCATCCAGAAAAAAAGAGGTCATTGTTCCCCTCTACTCATCACTCATTAGACCCATTATAGAGTACAACGCCCCTTTTGGTATGTACCTCAAAAGACATCTACAACAACTGGAAAGGCTGCAGAAATACCTCACAAAGAGGATTACCGGCCTCAAACAGATGCCCTACGTAGACCGTCTCAAAAAACTCCAGCTTTACTCTGTCACATATCGCCTACTCAGAGGTGATCTCTGCCTAACATACAAAGCTATGTCAAACCCACAGCTGTTGGACATGCTCCACTTAAAGAAATCCCAATCCCTCCGAGCTACACACTCTAGGGACCTAAACCTTGTCACCACAAGAAACAGAACATGCCGGAGGGATAGAGTCCTGTCCCAGAGACTTCCCATACTCTGGAATAAACTACCTATCTATATCAAACAAAGCTCCTCATTAGCACTCTTCAAGAAAAATCTTGATGATTGGATGGGAAATAGGAAATTCACCCCGGGGATCACCTCTGTGGCTCTGCTCGACAGTGGCACAGGAAAATAATTTTCTTGGGTGGCAAAAGCCAGGGTACCTTTTTGGCTGGGCTTGTATAGGCCCCAGGGCCGATAGCCTAGTACCTACCTATGAACCTATGAACAGTATAAAAATATGACAGAAAACCAGAACATTCTGCAAAATCAAGGACAGATGAAAAGCCACTGTACTTGTGTACTTGTGTCTACCTTGGATGGGGGGGATACTCTGTCTGCAAACTTACACTGCATAACTGCTCCTTGCCTTGCTTGGACACATCCCAAGTCACTACATGGGGCAGTGGGGTACAAGTATGTCACAGTTTGAAATGTCTCTGGCTGACGGTGATGGCCGACACATTTCTCATACTCTCAGCCTCAGAGCAAGAAATCTGGACCCCCAAAAATAAGGACAATTTTTAAATATTGCTCTTACAAACTTAGAAAGTTAATAAAATAGTAGGTCTTGCATTAGTATGGATTTTCTGAAAGGTATGAAATCTGAAACTCAAATGTCTGTCATTATTTTCTAACTTCAGTCTTTAATGATTTCCCACTAATTTGCCAGAAAACCGCAATTTTATGAAAAGCAGACCAAAAATGTGATGTGACAATCTGTACACACACAGACACAAAAAATAGACGTAAATAAAGGAAAGTATGCTTTCTAAAAAATCAGTCATATCAATAAACTAAACATTAACAGTCTCAGGATGCCATGGGTTCCAGAGAGACACAAGTGTCTTTCAAAGTGTATACTACTAAAATCAGCTCCTAAGACAACATATTAAAACATTACTTACATAAAATAGTTTAGATATCAAATAACTGTTTAACTTAAAAAGTAATTACAAGAGAAACTGCTATGTCACACACACAGGCTAAATAGAACAGTGACTGAAGTTACTACTGAATGTTACTGTTAGGGATTTTACAGTACTTCAATGGAGTTGACTAAACTTCAGAAGTTAACTTAACATAAATTTTTACATAGACAATTAATAAAGAAGACTACAGAGTCATTAATTTCCCAAACAAATTGAGTTGCTAAATATTGTTATAACAGTTTCTAATTTACAATGCTTTTATTAAAGACTATTTCATAACTGTAACACATCAGCTGTAGTAGGGACTTAAGGTCATTTAGACAGAAATAGCAGATTAAATAGGGGTAGCCACCTCAAGCAGTAGACCCGTATCGAGTGGCGTATCCCAGGGTTCGGTCTTGGGGCCTCTGTTATTTGGGATATACTTTTCTGAGGTACAGGCCAAAACCAGTGGACTATGGCTGACCAAGTTTGCGGATGACTGCAACCTGGGAGTTGTCATAAATTCCCCTAGTGACGTGGACATCCTCCAAGAGGGTTTCACCCAAACAAATAACTGGTGCCAGAAACATGGCCTCAAGCTGAATACAAAAAAAATGCATCATCATCTCCTTTGGGGAGAGACATGGCCCCACAAATTATCACATTAATAACAACCTTCTAAGCATGCAGACTCTGCACTTCACCCAGTCCCAAATCTTTTGTTTTCAGACAATAATCGGTTCAAAATCATTCTTCTCAAATGTTTACATCAACATAGAGTTGAGCTTGTGTTCAGCAAACGAAATGAGGCCTACAGTCTAAAAAATCATTAAGTTTTCTATCTTTGATGAAAAGTTGTAAACTTTAGGGTGACTTTTGTATTTAGATAGGTTAACAAGTCATTGTTATCTTGAAAACTTTGATGTTGGTGGTGGTGTGGAATTTTCACACATGCTGCTTGCAGCACTAAATTTCATTTTCATTTGTTAATCTGAAGTGTACTGTTTCCAGGAGTGTAGCCATAAAAATTTGATTTTGTATTCACAATCTCATATTCTTGACCCCTCTGCATGTTTTCCATTTGAAATGCACACATTTCTTAAAATGTTGTTCCTCATGTGCTTAATATTATTGTGTCAGCTGTAGTCCCCTACAACTATATCAATATATATATATATATATATATATATATATATAATACACACACACACACACACACACACACACACACACACACACACACACACACACACACACATATATTATACACCACAAACTGTAGAAGTATTCATATCTCTGAACAAAGTTTCTATAGAGCTATGTAGCACACTTTAGTTTAGACAGTTATAGAAATGTTCTAACCTCAGAAAGCCAACATGTTTGTGTTTGATACGCAGAAAAAATGTATTCTGTTTAATAGAGAAATATTCCTGTCTACACTACACCTTTGACTATATCATAGTGAGATAAAGAAACATTTGGATGAAGGGATGTATATACTGGTAAGCAGGCATACATTCACATTCACACACATTACATTGTTATGCAGACATTTTTTTAATGTGGCTTTATTATTATCTGTGACTGTTAGAGGGAACTATATTCTGTGTGTGCAACTGGTCTTGACTTTGGCAATCTGTCCTGTGAGCACTGCAGTCATCATAGAAAAAAAGCAACCCCCATTAAATCTGATAAAAGATTTGTAACTTGAGGAGAACATAATAAAGCAAGGGGAGGTGGTGTCTCAATAATCGAGCTGTTTGTGGCTTGAGTTGGAACTGAGTCAAAATGTGATCAAAGCCACAAAGCTACTGCTCCAACTTCAAATCTATCAATGCACATTGAACATTTTAGTGTTCAGATAGATTAGATAGTAAGCATTAATGTTAATATATAAACAAATGTAATTATCTGGCATCTGGTTAGAGTCCATTAAACACACACAGAATTCAGCAGCAACAGGAAAGTTTTGGTAGGATGTTCAAACTTCAAATATTCGTGCAAGAGCAACCAGATGAATGTACTAACTGCATACATCCATGCTTATTCTAAACTAAACGTTGTATTACCAAGTCTGCCAGCAATAAATTTATCAAACTCCCACTGTATAACAGTAAATACGACAGCCCTAAACAACCCTTGTACTTTTATTTATAGTACAGGCAAGATTTCAACAATCCCATTCAAACACTTTGTACAATAATATCTACCATTTTGTAAAAGGTGTTTGAATGGCACAATAAAACAGCACGACAAAGTGGTATTAAATCTTATTTAAATATGGGTATCGGTCCACAGTGCACATTAGTCAGCAGAAAAAAATGTTTTTTAACCATGTAATATGTAGCTGTAGCATTTAAAAAACAACAATAAAAGAAAACACAGGACAAGGACACCTACCCTACAAATTTGTTAAAATTCACTGTCCGTCTGTGGCTGTCTGACTATCGAAGTAACAAGTTCCGAACTCTAAAGCAATCAAAGTAGTACTATTACTACTGACTGTTTCTCACTCTCTTTTTCCCAGCATGCAAAGCACGGGAAGAGAGTGAGAAACAGTCACTAGCCATCCAGCCATCCACATCATGTACGTGACTGCGGACGTGGCAGTCTGATCCCCTTGTACTTTACTGTGCAGTTAAACCACATACACTTCTTGAAAACTTTGATGTTGGTGGTAATCTGGACTTTTTACAGCATGCTGCTTGCAGCACTAAATTTATTTTTTTTAAACCCAGAACTCGCCAAGCATGTGCAGTTCAAGTTCTAAGACTGTAGCCATAAAATTTGATTTTGTATTCACAGCAGCCAGTCAATAGTAGTATTAGTATACAAATAACATTTGAAATAATTTATGAATATTTAATTTCTTTAAATGTTGTTCCTCATCTTCATATTAGGGTGTGCAGTCCTGCAGCCCCTATGAACTGCCACTGATATATATATATATATATATATATATATATATATATATATATATATATATATATATATATATATATATATATATATATATATATATATATATATATGATGTACACATACACAGGCACACACACACACACACACACACACACACACACACACACACACACACACTTAGTACTGAACTTTTCTGCATGATGCTGGTGCTTGTTAAAAAATAAATTTAACTTGCTCCTGCGCTCATGCTTCTGCACATGCTCATTAACTTCTTCCTTCACTGTCATTTAGGCTGTGTCAGCCATCTGAGGCTGCCTTAGCCAATAGGAAGAGCTCTTTGCTGCTTCATGCAACAATCTGGTGAGATTCTCCTCAATGAGCAACATTTCTGAGGTCCTAAAGAGCTCTGTCAGTTGAAAGAATAAGCCTAATGCAATTCTAATTTTGGGTTGTTTTAAAAGCAGCCAGGCAAGAGGATTAAGTTGATGTTTTTTTTGTTTTGTTTAGTATCTCCCCAGAACTTCATGCATGTGTATGAGCAGAGTTCCAAGCATCTAGAACAAAACAGAAACATATGAAGTCTACAATTATTTTTAATTAATAAAAATAATAGTCAACTGGATTTAACACAATTTCTTTTCTTTTAATTGTGGAGGATTGCAGCCCAGCAGCCAGCTGAATGAGCCACCCCTGGTAACAATAAAAGCCTGTGTAGAACTAGTACTGCATTATGATGTCAGATACTTCGTGACAATGATCTGAAACCCCAAAGTCCCATGCAGAGATAGTACTGTATTATGTCAGGCACATAGTGACAACACTCTGTAACAACAAAGTCCTGTGCAGAAATAGCATTCATAGGTTCATAGATTCACAGTAGGCTAATGTCTTCCAGGACCATTACAAGCCTAGCCATGCAACCAAACCCAGTTTTGTCCCAGATTTCCTCGGACACCTATATAGTGGGGTATGTTAGTAAGGAGGTAGCTAAGGGTTATGTGTGTGTGTGTGTGTGTGTGTGTGTGTGTGTGTGTGTGTGTGTGTTTTGGTATGTTATTTGGGGATTAATTTACTTACTGTGGACCTCTGTCGGGGGTGAATTTGCAATTTCCTATTCACCCCCCCAGTTTAGTTTTGTGAATAGTGTTGATATTTCTAAGAATATGAGACGCATATACTAGAGAAGGAAGGAGGTATGTTGCCACTAAGATAATCCTTGCTTTTTCTGTGTTTGGCCTTATAGAGGGGAGTGGAGTTTTTGGTGAGTTTTCTTGATGGAATGAAATATGTGGTGATCAAGTTTGATATTGTCATCTATTATGACTTTGAGTAATTTAGTTTGGCTTAAGGTTTCTAGTTTTGTGTTATTACTTGAAGTAATATGAAATTTGTGTTTCTGGTTAAGGTGTTGTTTTGGAGTAAATAGCATAATCTGGGCAGGGTCAGGGTGAACCGTGCTTCATGTAGATGGGGAGCTTTTTCTATAGTGTGGGAATGCATTGAGACACATATCAGTCCCTCCAGCAAGTTTGGTTTATTTTGCAGATAAAGTTCAGGTCCTTGGATCTGGTGTTTCTAATGTTGTTTGTCTTGCAAATGTGCAAGGCATCCATCAGAGCCGGATCCGATGATGCCTTATACATTAGCATAGATAGTCACTCAGTAACCTATAGGAGACTGAGTAGCGAGAGAGAACCTTAAGGCAATTTGTGTAGGACAGGGTATTCATACCCTGGATTCTCCTGGTAAGGAATCTTTGAGGGCACTCCCACTGTTGTAAGTGCCTGGCTAGGTACATGCCAATGGGAGCATTGTACTCAATGATGGGTCTGATAATGGCCGAGTAGAGTGGTGCTAATACTTCCTTGGAGCTGGATGCCATACCCTTGCTTATGAGTTGGGTGACATAAAATGATTTTCTTGCTGTCTTGGCTACATGTTGGTTAAATGCCAGATTACAGTCTACATATGTTCCCAGATCCCTAACTACTGGATCAATTTTTGGGGTGTTTTATTGATGAAGTAATTAGGTTAGGTGGACACTTTCCCAAAGGGAACTATAATAGATTTCTTTGCATTGAGTTTTAATCCATGGCTTTTGCACCAGTCATTTGTTTGTTTGTGTTAGACCCCCTTGTAGAAGGTCAGTGTTGTGGGGGTAATCTATGATAGCTCCCAATTTATAGCCATCTGCAAACTTGGTGAAACAGTGGCTTTTGACATTAGCCTTGACTTCCGAGAAGTAGACGTCAAACAGGAGTGGGCTCAACACAGAAAATGGAGTACTATCCTGGTATCCTGTTTATTGATGGAGGTGGTTTCACCAATCCTGACTTCTTGGGTCCTGTCTGTGAACCAACTGGAAATACAGTGAGCTTTGTTGGTTTTTATGCCTAGTTCTGAGAGTTTGTCAACAATACCTGAGTAGAGTATTGTGCTGAATGCCTTGGCCAGGTCAAGGTAAGTAGTATGCACTGTTTCCCCTTATCTATAGCCATGGTGACCTTCTTAAAGAAGTCTATCAGGTTAAGTAGGTAAGATCTTACCTTAATAAAGCCAAACTGGGATAAGTCCAGTGCCTGTCAATTGCCATTGTCATTGCTGAACATTTCCATGATAATTCATTCCATGGCTTTGCATATTAGACTTGTGAGAATAATGAGTCTGTAGTTCCAGGGGGGGTCAGTTGAAAGTCCACCTTTATGAAGAGGGATGACCATTGTGACCCTCCACTTCATTGACACATAACCTGTTTTGAGGCTGTAGTTGAAGACTGCCTCATGTGGTCCTACTAGGTCATGTTTTAGGCTATTCAGGAGGCAACTGAGAACATTGTTGGGGTCCATTAAAGCAGTGTTCTTGGCCTTAGTGAGCATCTAGAGGACTTGATCCCTTTTGATAGTTAGGGGAGTATGCTAGAAGGGATTTTACAGGGGATAGTGAGATGGGAGAGTGGGGGTGAAGTATGAGCTAAATTTATCAGCCGGTAGATTTTCTATCTCACCCTGGTCAGTGAAGGTTGTGCCATTTACCACCAGTTCTGCACACTGCAAAGTATTGCCTTTTAAGATTCCTGTCATAGCTGAAGAAAGCCTTGTGATTGTCCTTTGCCTGGGAGGCTATCCTGACCTCATAACTGGCCTTGCTGGAATTTATTAGGCCTCCTAGTTTCTTATTTAGTTGGATCAGAGAGCTTGTCTTTATGATTGTTGGTCTTTCTGATTTTGGCCATAACTTTTTTCTTTTGTTATATAGTCTGTTGAGGTAAGGATTCCACCAATGTAGTTTATTTTTGATGTTAGATCTGGGGCTGGGCTTACTTCTGGTAGGTATTGCAGCATCAGTAAAGCCATTTATGTTTGTACAGTTTCGGTAAATAATTATGCTTAGGTAGCTGTGTTCTCAGGGTTTAGGGGAGCCATTAATTTTGACAAACCATCACTAAATAGGATGTAGTTTGCTTTAGTATTATTCCTAACTACTACGGGTTTAGTTGGGTTTTGCAGTTTAAATTTTATTTTAAAGGAGACAGCTTGGTGTGTGTTGGTTGGCCTAAAGTGAAAAGGTACTAACTACAACAAATTATTGTCACTTTAAGCTCCCTTGCATGTTCCCCAGCTCAGACAGACCAGGCTACCTTTCTACTCCCATTAGAATTGCAGTCCCAACCTCCTTAATGTAAAACATGCATGTTAGATAGACAAAAGTCAAAATGTATTGGAAACAAACCAAATATCTAGCTAAAACAAGTAATTCTCACTTTATGCCTCCATGTGTGTTTTCCAACTTGGACAGACCAGGCTACCTTTCTAATCCCTCTAGAATGGCAGAGTAAAAACACACTTTAGTTAACAGCAACTAAAACGGTACCAGAAATGAGTCTAACAAGTGGCTAAAAGTAATCGCAAGGCAATTCAAATGCAGAAAAGGCTGCAATGAGGAACACACACACTTCCAGGTAATTCGAAAGTAAACTAACAGACTAAGGGGAAGGCCTTCCCAATTTCTTCCGTCACTAATCAGTAATATGAGCAGAGGGGATAAGACTGGGAGGAGCTTCTAAGGCCAGATATATAATAAGGGCAGGCAGCACAAAAGCCTCCAACTATAAAATCAAAACACCAATAGGAAGGGTGGGAGAGAACCTAACTTGGAAGAACACCTAGGCTCGGGGCAGAAACCACAAGGCAAAGCAGCAGACTATAAAAACGCCCTAAATTAATAGCGTTAATTGCAGATAAAGAGTAAAAAACACACATAAGTGATTTAAATGGTGAGATAAGTGCAGTTATAAATGTACTTCTCTGAATGCAAAAAACATAGTCCAAATGCGTTTATCAACTTGCCGCAGTCTCTGAAATGATGGACTGCTCTTGGGCTGTAAAATACTGGGGTTGGGGTAGGGCTGGGTTGATTAGCCACAGCAAACTTAGAAAAACAACTAGGCCAAGCAGAGAAACAAAAAAAGCAATGTAGACTATAAACATGCCTTAAATTAATAGCTTTAACTTCAGATAAAGAAACACACACAACTGATTTAAATGGTAAGACAATTGCAATTGTAAATTTACTTAAAATGTACTTCTCTAAATGCAAAAGTGTAGTCCAGATGCTTTTGTTGTCAGTTTGCATCAACCTCAATACAGTTTATTATGATGACTAAATCACTTTGTGACAACATTGCATAACAACAAATCCCCATGCAGAACAAGCACTGTGTTATAATGTCAGTCACTGTTACAAAATCCTGTTCAGAACTAATAATGTGCTACGATCTCAATCCCGCTGTTATAGCAGTCTGCAAAAAAATCCCTGTGCATAACTTGTACTGTATTATGGACACTAGGACACTTTGTGACAGTATTCAAGAACAACAAATCTGAGGCAAAATTGTACTACATTATCATCTCTAAGCCATTTTGTGACATCTCCTGAGAAAATGAAGCCCTCTACAGAACTAATATTGCATTATGATGTCAATCACTTTGTGACAACACTGTTTAGTTACAAAGCACTGTACAGAACTAGTATTTTGATCTATAAGTCACTTTCTGATAATACTCTGTAAATGGAAAATCCTGTGTTGAACTAGAACTGCATTATGGTGTCTCAGCCAGTTTGTGGTAAGACTTTGGGAAAAAAACTGCAATAAAACTACTACTGTATTATGATGTCATCCACTCTGTGACATCACTCTGTCTCAACAAACTCCTGTGCAGAACCAATACTGTATTATGATCTCTAAGCCACTTTGTGACATCACTATGAAATAACAAAGCTTGTATTATAATGTACAAGTCATTTTGTGAAAACACTCTAATAACAAAGCCCTGTACAAAGCTAATATTTCATCATGGAGGGATCTCGAATGTGGGTTGATATTTTTCTCTCCTCTGACTACCATGTAGTAGCTATAGTCACTTTGTGCCGATGCTCTGTAAAAACAAAGCCTTTTGCAGACCTCGCATTATATCAGTCAATTTGTGACAACACACTGAAGCAACAAAGCCCTATGCTGAACTAATGCTGCATTATGTTGTTGCTTTGTTACAACACTCTGTAATAAGAAAGTCCTAAGCAAAACTAGCACTGTGTTATAAACACAGAATCAAAGGGAATACGAGGCGAAAGAGTTACAAGATCATTTACAACTTTTCAATACGCATTCTTATGATGGCAGGACAAAGTAAATCAGTTCCAGTGAAAATTTATAGGCAGGTATCTGACAATCCAGGATTAATATAAAGAATACTAAGGTGTCACTTTATTTAACTTATGGCTAAAGTTTGTTCCAGAGGCAGGTAGGTGCTGGGTAATACATTTATCTCTGCAGGGTATAGTATTTATGCACAAGAGCATATTTAAATGCCAAGTTGTGATATTAGTGAAGTTATCTGCCTTACAAAGATACAGGAGATTGAGGTGGAGGGGCTTCCTAATTATGCTTAATGCAAGGCAGAGATCAGCCTACAAGAGCCTATAAAAAATGAACACAGCAGCACATCAAGCCTTTCCCAGTAGTTCAGGAACTTTTGGCTAACAATCCTTCTGCTTAAGAATCTCTGGGGCAGTACCTAGACAATTTGGCAGAATGGTTAAATTAAAATAAGGCTGACTACAATACAGGTAAATGCAGAGTTCTTTATTTTGGGACGGAAAAGAACAAATACAATATGCAATCAGCCATCACAGGCTGACTGGGGAAGATACTGTCAAAGATCTAAATTTGAAACCAATGTTATTATCTTTATCAGGAAATGTTTTTCAGTTTTAAGCCTTGTGTTGCATATCACCACTTATTGATGACAGGAAGAACTCTTACCGCTAATTAAGACTCTGGCAAAACCATTAATAAAATATTGTGAAACCCTATGTAATCAGAATCAACCTCAACTAAAAACTTTGGAAAGAATACAAGAAAAAAAAAAAAGCATTTTCCAGACAAATCATGGTTATGAAATATCGGAGATATAGCAAACAACAGTGGGTGCTAAAACTGCCTTCAGGAAGCTATTGGTTTATGATGGCTGACTTGATTTGATAATGTACAAGTGTTTTACAAATGAGACCGTTGTGTCTTGTATAAATGTAAAATTTCTATCATATTAACATTGCACCAGGAATAATAATTGTCATGTCGAAATACCCAGCTTCCATATTAATGTGAAGCAAAAACATTTTCCGAGTACAGTTGGTGGATTATAGAGTTTGTAATCAACAGCACTTATGATGTCAACAAACATTTTATTTTAAGAATCAGGTTGATTCATGGTAAAGTAATTAGTATATCACCCAGATTTCAATAGATGCAAACTCCTAGATAGTCTCATATGAGGGCCTGTGTTTGCATTATCAAATATACTGAATGATGCTCACACTTTATTTATAGGCTGCTTATCACAGATTTAACATTCACAGCACTAGTCTAAGCTAGCTTCATCAGAACCTTGATGCTGGAGCTGTTTTTTGCATTAAATTAAAACACTATTGTGGTTTTAGCTATTCGTGATTTATTTTGCTAACATATTGAGCTGTGTTCGTATTTTCTGGTGTGGAATTTTCTGTGAATTCGCTGGTGTAGTTCCACACGGGACGTGGTTGTTTCTGGTGTTGCTTGACAGATTTAACATTCTCGTACACATCTAACTCTGGTATGCATTTTTCAAGAAAAACATATGCCTTTCTTATCCTCGTGCATATAACCTAACTCTGTCTCTCCACCATAGCTAGTCAAACTCTCAAATCCACTGGATTACTGATAGCACACATATCATGTACAAAATTGGCACATATGAATGTGTATAGTATATGTACAAACTGCCTGTGACACACATTATATGTCCCGCAATAACCACCATATCTTTTCTTGGCTAAGATCTGAAATAACTGATTTTGAAATTCTGCCCCAGAATTCAACAGATTTAGTTAAGATAGGCTACAAAAAAGGGACAGGAAGTATGGTCATCATTCTCAAAAACTAAACAGTGTACCTTTGTTTCAATCCAGTTTCTATACACAAACCATAGGCATGATAACATCACTAAGGGCTTTTCATCCAGAAAAAGGAGGTTATTGTCCCACTGTACTCATCCCTCATTTGACCCATTATAGAATACAATGCCCCATTTGGTATGTACCTCTCAAGACATCTGCAACAACTGGAAAGGCTGCAGAAATACCTCACTAAAGGAATCACAGACCTAAAGCAGATGCCCTATGATGACCATTTAAAAAATCTCCACTATACTCTGTCACATATTGTCTACTCAGAGGCAATCTCTGCTTAACATACAAGGCCATGTCAAACCCAGAGCTGTTGGACATTCTACACTTAAAGAAATCCCAATCCCTCAGAGCCACATGCTCCAGGGATCTAAATCTTGTCATCACAATGAACAAAACATGCTGGAGGGATAGGTTCCTTACCCAGAAACTCACCAGACTCTGTAATAGACTGCCCATACATGTCAAGCAGAGCGCCTCTTTGGCCCTCTTCAAAAGGAACCTTGACGATTGGATGGAAGATAGAAATTTCACCCTGGGGATCATGTCAGTCACCCTGCTAGACAGAGGTCCAGGGAAGTAAATATTGTGGGAAGAAATAGCCAGGGAATTGTTATGGCTAGGCTTGTATAGGCCCTAGGCTGCTAGCCTAGTACCAACCTATGAACCTATGAAATTAAAAAAAAAGAATAACACAACTTGTCTTATCTTTCAACAGACTCCAGTAATGACAACATTCGGGACTCTACAGTGGCTTACATGTAATGTTAAAGATCAGCTTGTGATCATGGGAAAGTCAACATTAATTGCAAATTCTCCTAGAATGATTTTCACATTTAGACTGGCACTGCTAATTATGCTTGCTCCCCCCAGAAGAGATTAAACCTCTGCAGAGGAAGTGCAATTGACTGGACCCTTGTATCTACACCTGACAGTAATGAAGCTGCTGGCAGTATGACAGGTACTATTACTGACCACCTGCCTACATTTGCTGTTCAATATTAGGGCAAGATCCCAAAAGCAAACCAGTCCAAGTACTCTGGAAATCTCAGGATGTGTATTATCCATGCATTCAGATTCATTCTCAGCCGTCAGTACTGGGCAGCCTTGCTTACTCATTTTAGGACTCTGCAGTTGATTATACCAGCCCTACATTTCTTCCCATCTTGAACAACATGGCATCTATAATACAGGTATTTGTGATACATAGAACACGAGTACCATATAATACTGTTCTAATGGAACCGGTAGGCCTCTTCATTATGCACCTGGAGCAGCTGCTAATAGTTTTGAAGACTAGCAAAAACTTATAAATATAGAGTGTACATAAGCACCACCACAGATAAATAAAAAGTAATTCCCCCTTTCCCCTGTACAGCCATAATAAGCACAGATACAAATAAAGTAACCCCTTCATGGTTTGTGCATCCCAATAACAGACAAAGAAAATAACTGCATATCTGCTCCAGTTACAGTAATAAATTACTTTTTATACACACTCCCCATAGTTAGACAAGACTAATACAATAAAGCCTCATACTCCACCTTATTGATTCCAGAAAAGATAATTATAATAATGAGACATTTTTCCACGGCAGAGCACATGTGACTGCAGGACAGGAATAAAGGAGTCACTTCCCGTATCCCAAAGGATGGCTGTCACACATGTGATTGCAGGACAGAAATTAAAAGGTCACATCTCATGTCCCATAAGATGGCTGTCACACATGTGATTGTACCACAGGAATTACACATTCACATCTCATACTCTCAAAACACAATAGTTATAGTCGTATCTACCACAATAAAGCACACCTGATCTAAACACAGGAATGAAATAGCCCTCCATATTGCTATGAGTACCCTTAGAAGCCATTTCCCCCCTATTTCATCTACCATTGTGATCATATCTGATGTGAAGTCATCTTATCTCATCTAAGCCTGCTGCCTTCCCTAACTTCTTTTTCCTTTAGTGCTTTTCTTACTTCTTCTATGGTGGGCTCCTCCTCTTCTTTCAGTGTAGGGTGTGCCTGGGGCAGTACAGCTTCTGTGGGGTTTTCTTCATTCAGAAGCTGCTGGAAGTACCCCTTCCATCTGTCTTTGATTTCTAGTGGACCAGTGAGCAGATTCTTGCCGACATCCATTAGGAAGGGTGTCTGACTATTTTCTCTATCTTTCTGTCTTTGCCTTGCAACCTGATATAATTTCTTTCTGCATTCTACTGAGTCACTTTTCAGAAGCTGATAGACTGCCTCTAATGTCTTGTACTTTGCTACTGCGACACCTCTCTCAGCATCTTTGTTAGCCAACCAGTATTCCTTCCTTGTCTAGCGTGTCTTTTCTATCTCCCATGTTCTCCTACACTCCTTTCTTTTGATGACTTCCTGGAAATCTGCATTCCACCACCAGCTTTCCTTATGTACTTATTTCCATACTGACTCAGCTGCATAACTGTTTTGTAGTCCTTACACATGCTGTTTTGAGGCACTGCCATTCTTCTTCAACGCCACCTATTTCCTCTTCTTCTTGATGTGCTAGACTTCAGAGTGATTCCTTGAACTGTTGTGCTTCCTCTCCGGTCATCTTCCAGGTGTTCAACCTAGTCTCTGTTGACCTTAGAGCCTTCTCCAACCACTGACTGCAGCTGATTGTGGCAACCAGTGCTTTATGCTGTGGGCTGACTATTTCCCTAGGTATTACGTTGCAATCACTGATTCTACCCCAGTGCCCTTTCCTTACTAGGAGGAAGTCTACCAGAGTTGCATGTTGGCCACTCTTGTATGTGATCTGGCGACTGTCTCTCTTGCTGAACCATGTGTTGGTCACCATCAAGCCATTTGCCAGACAGAATTGTAAAATGGCCTCTTCTTTTTTATTCCTATTGCCTCACATGTGTGGACCCAGGCAGTCCTCACATCCTGTTTTGTCTGTCTTGCTTTGTGTATTCAGGTCAATCATTATCAACACCAATTCATGTTGTCCTGCTTTATCTAGTAGGCCTTACAACGTCTGCCTGAATGCACTTTTTTCCTCACTATCACAGCTCTGAGGTGGAACACAGGTTGAGATTAGGAATACTGCCTTATCATTACACTGCAGTCTGATTGGCTGTCACTGATTCTGATGACACCCCTCACCACAATTCCCACACCATTTCTAGTCTGCCCTCCTCTGGAGTAGTAGAGTCTGGATTCCAAGCAAGTGTCTTTAATTCACAGCCCTTCCATCTTGTCTTCTGGATACATGGGATGTCCTGCCTCCTCCTTACCATCATGTCATCCACTTCCAAGCTCAGTCCTGTCAGTGAACCAACATTGTTTGGCTGGTTGATTGGTTTTACATCCAGCTTTCACCCAACAGAGCTATCCTGGGTAACCCAAGCTGGGCAACTGGCACAGGCCAACCGGTAGCTTATTGAACCAGGACTGCTGGTCTTTATGGCAGACACACACTGGCCATTTGGGCACATGCACTCTTCCCACCATTAGCATGGGTCTCTGGTGTAGGTCAGAGTAGGCCTGGCACTCAATGCACTTATCACTATCAATACCCATGCCCATTTGTTAACATTAGTCAACAGGACCGAATCACCTAGAGTTATATTTTGCAAAATCGAGTTGCTAGTTACAGCACACAGTCTGTGATCCATGTTGTCCTACCTTGAGGATACTGCTCACTACAGTAGATGCCCAAATCAGTTGGTTTATACAATTGTTTCCATTGCAGGGCACCATTTAGGGTCTGTGTTGCTGCCCACAACTCCATTCTTGGGTGAGTTTGAGATAGAAAAACTCAGCATGTTTTTGGGAGGTGAGAGGAACCCGACAAAGTAGCAGGGAGAATATGCAAAACTCCATACAGGTATTGTCTGGAGATCAACATCAAACCTTGTACCGTCACCTTGTTCCATCACCTAATCGACCAGTTCATTCCTTTCTCAAGCATGAGAGACAAACAACTCTAGCTGGGATGAGAGCCCCTGGGCACATTCATTGACTGATTGGAGGGCCTAATCAGTCTGTTTTCTCCCAAACAGAGGCAAGAATCAGGCAGCAGGGAGCAAGTTAGTCTGACAGGTTTGGTGGAATACTCATTCTCCCTCTTAGTAGCTCCTTTTGCTTGAGATTGCTTTTCTCTATGTCTGTGTTTTGTTTTAGTTAACAAAACTGTGCTGCATTTATTTATTTGATTGAGTTTGCTTTTTGCGGTGTCTGCATTTTGTTTTTGCCATCTTCCCACCCTAGTGTTGGTGTATTCTTAAATTTAGCAGCTTTGGAATTGCCCACTCCTGCTGTAAATTTGATTTTGGACACTCCTCACAGTCCATCTCATTTGCTTACTGTACTGAGCACAGGGTGATCATTTGGGTAGGACTACCCACTTGCTTCTTTGATTTTGGACACTGTCCCCAGTCCCATCTCATCAGATCATTCTACTGTGTACAAAGAGAGCATTTGGGAAGGCCAACCCCCTTAGTTTCTTAATGATGAATTATCTTCTGTTCCTCCCCTCTCCACAAAAAAAAAATACACTTTATTCAGCTGCTTTTACTGTAATTGTGTACTTCCTGCTTGCTGTTAAGTGTTGAAGTGGTTTTATTCTGCTGTATTTATTACTGCTTGTTAGTAGCCTGATTAAATGTGGGCGGCCATGGTGGAGCAGCAGTTAGCATTGCCACCTCACAGCAAGAGGTTCTCCAGTTTTATTCTCGGCTAGGGTGCCTTCTGTGTGGAGTCTGCATGTCCTCCCTGTGGTTGCATGGGTTTCCTCCAGGTGCCCT
>NC_056737.1:1039334749-1039367249 GCF_019279795.1 Protopterus annectens
AAAATATGCAGCAATAAGGCAGTAATGTGATGCTCTGGCAGTGAAAACTGCTGGTGTGAGGAGAGCAATATGGAGGAGAAATTTGAGCCTATAATAGATCTGTTATGGGAGGGTGGCCTAATGGTTAAGGTGTTTGTCTTACAAACACAAAGTGCAGGGTTTGAGTCTCACAAGGAATAATTGGCTAGGCTTAAAAAGGCCCACAAGGGCAGTTAGCCTAGTATTAATCTATGAATCTATGAACCTATATACCATTATAGATGACATGATGCAGCAGTGGTCAGTAGTGCCTTATGTAGGACATTATAAGCGACATTAAGCTTTGTGAAGCATGAAAAAGGTGAACATGGGACAGAGGACTGGGAGACAGCAAACCACCGTCAATAATGTGGAGGCAGTGGTGGATATGTAGGGGAAGATCTGTTAGAACTTAAAAAAAAATAAAAATAGCTTGATGCAGCAACTCACAGACTAGATGACACACAGGTGAGCCCCAAAGGACACCATCTGCATTACCTGTCTGGTGAAAGGAGTGGAAGGAGGGGACATTTTGAATTTTATATAGGAGTGGGTCACATCCTTAGAGAGGGAGTGGTGGGCTAGATCCACAGTTTGGCAGAGAGAGCAGAGTAGGAAGGATGTTTGGGGATCATTATTACACAAGCCGATATATCTTGGTTAAATTTCATACATTTAACAAGAGCATGGCTTCTGAGGCAAGCTGTGAAAAGGGTTGATGACTAATGCTTTGAAGTTTAATGCAGTGTAGGATTTTTCTTTATTGATGTTCTGATAAAGAGTGAGCCTGGCTCCAGTTTTGAGGCATGTAAAAGCAAGCAGGGGTTGTGATACATTTTGTATATTCTTGCAGTATTAAAAACAACAAGACTTGAGTCTTTTATGCAGGACTTACAGAGCTGGGAAAAGCCCTGAACTGTGAGAAACAAGCTTTTCATCAAAAAGAGAAAAAAAAAAAACAGCTTTTATTTTCAATTCTGCTTAAATATTTTAAGTTGCACTTAGAGTGTGTAGTGATACTTTTTGTAATTTTCTGTTTTTTCTATGTTCTAACAAAAATTATCTGTTTGCATTCTTTTAGTTCATTCTGGAGTCTTTGTCTTGTAGCTTCATTTGTAGTTGTGTGAAAATTGTGTATTACTGCAAGATCTTAGCATAGATTATACATTGTATACTGTGCAAGATCTTAGCATTGTTTATATATTATTTACTGCACTTCTACTTCCATAAGTAGAATTTCTTGTGAAAGCTAGCTGTATTTTGAACCCTGTCTGGAGCCTTATTCTTCTAGTTTCATTAGCAGTTGTGGCAGAAGTATGAACTATTGCCAGATTTGAGCCTCATTTAGCAATTTGTTACTGCATTTTTTCCATAAATGGTGTTACTGGTAAATTTCTGCATAATCTAGAGTCTTAAGACGGTGGTAGTATTGCAGTAATGAGACTATTGTAAATTCTGCTCTAGAATTTGTGCTAAAGTGCTTTTACAGCTGTTTATATTCAACTTTTGCTGCTAGAATCTTATACGCTGTTTATCATTTACCTGCTTAAAGTTGCATTCTAGTGTCTATTTTGTTACCCTGTTTTTGCCTCTGCCCTCCACTGAGACATTAAGCTAAAGGTTCTGAAATTCTAACCTACGTGGGACCATTGACCTGTAAATCAGAGCTAAAAGACTAGAGCTCCAATATTAAGTATATTGGAATAGATCCCTCTCTAGGTAGCCTCCCACCCTTTTCATGTTGTGGTTTTCAAAGGCTATGTTTCTGGCCACCATCCCTTATCGTAATCTAACTTCCAAGGTCCGCCCTTCCCCTCTTTCATTGTTATTGTCTGTTCTGTAAGGAATGTAAGTACTTTTTCCACCCACTGCTTTCAATAGATCAGTAACACTGGCTGCCCAACCAACAAACCTGTAATGCTCTTGAGTGACCCTCCTTTACTACAAGTTATCTCCTGCTCATTTTTCCAAAGCTTCCATCTGCTTAGTGCTCTCATCACACACTCTGAAAAAGTCCTGAATTTGTTCTGCTCCAACCTTGTCAGTTACATTTATTTTATTATTTTGCACTTCAGTTAACTGTTTTATAGTGCTACTGCTTTATTTTTCCTTATTTATTGATTTTGCACTTTAAATAATTGTAAAGGACCCTAATACTTGAATCACCCTTTCCAGGTAGTTTGTTTTGGTAGCATTACACTCCCAAGCAATCTTGCATGTACTTTTACGTTAAAAGCACTGAGATACTCCATCTAGTGGCAGTAGGTGGTGGCCTGGTCTATCTAAGATGGAAAACATATTAGAAAGTTGTGAATGTAGCTGTTTTATTGGCCAGATGGCTTAGAAGCCTGTTTCCTGTGTTTTAAGTGACTGCATAAATTTGGCCCATTTTCATGCTGCTGTCCATCATGCAGCAGTGGTCAGTAGTGCCTTGTGTAGATGCAGATATCTAGAAACCAAATTTGCCCAATAAAGCCACATCTGAAATTGTACCAGTAACTCGCTGAGTGTTTACTTTACGCGTTGAGTAGCATACAGCAGCTACTATGCACTTTGAGGAGCACTGCCCCTTGAATTAAGTATTATATAACATAGTCTAGTCTAGTCTATAGTCCCAAAAGTAAGTCCACTATTAACCCCTCATGCACCGCATCCTTGTGGCTGGGGTCTATATTACATCCTCGAAAAACCCCTTCAGTGAACACCTGTTCACCGACCAATAAACAATGAAATCCAACTTCTTCAAACAGCCGTTTCAGCAAATTTTTTTCTAGGGGGAAAAAATCGCTTGGCCAACCAAAAACCAGACAAACTTTCAAACCCTTCAATGTGGGAGGCTTTGCCCCCCCCCCCACTGTGGGGGGATGTGCCCCCACACCCCCTCTAACTAAATATACCAACTCCAAGATTGCACTACAGGAGGGGGGAAGGGCAAATTCTTGATGATGACTAAGAGTTTTTTCCCCCTAGGAAAAAATTTGCTGAAACGACCATTCGTGGGAGTTAGATTGCACTGTTTATTGGTCTGCCAACAAGCGTTCACTGAAGAGTTTTTTTGAAGGCGTAATATAGACCCTGTGGCTCACCCTATAAAGGACCTGACATCATGGATATGCTCTTTCCCAATTTCTTCAAAGCCAGTTTGGTGAATAAGGGTATCCTGAGACAATGTAACAATTGTCTAATGTTCACTGACAACTATTTAATCCTAAAGGAAACAAACATATTAAATGAAATAGTAAGAAACTGAAGAACAAACCCAAAAACACAAAGTACGATTAGGCAAGGAAACTCCTCCAGACTGATGTTCCAAAAATGTAATTTTATTAAGATGAACGCTTTTGTTTTTAAAATAAAATAAAAGCTTCATCAGATCTGATGGAAGCACCACTCCCTTCAAACTCTCCTCACCTTGGAGAATGCGGACACGTGCGCACTTACTGAGACATGGTTTAAAACCACAGATGGTACCCTAGCAGTACAAGGCTTCAGTGCCTTCCAGAAATTTAGACCAGCAACTACAAAGACAAGGAATAAAAATAGGGGTATCTTGATCAACATCAGCAACAAGCATACCTGTAGGTTGGTTTAACAGAATGATAACCTGGAGTTCCTCCATATCCAGATTACCATAGCCAATGTCCCATAGATTATCAAAGCCAGCTACACATCATCCTCTATGTCTCATGAAATACAGAGTTCATAGACCTATTGGAGACACTCGCCTTTAACCATATACCATATTAATGGGGGACTTTAATTATCCCTTTATAAACTGGGAATCCTACATGACCCCAAATTTGCAGGTGCAGAGATTCCTAGATATTCTAAACACAAACACCCTGAACCAATTAGTGCATATGTCTACTACAGGTACAAACATATTGGAAATGGCAGTCACAAATATGGGAAGATACTGTACCCCCCCCCCCCCAAGTGTCATGTCCTCTCTGGGAAGGTCGGACCACAAAATAGTCTCCTTCAAAATAAGAATCAATTCTGTAACCCCAGCAAAACCTGTAACAGTTAGAAATTATTCCAAGGCAAACTACCTTTTATTAAGAGATAACCAGTCAAAATTTCAACCCCCCCTCAATCCCAGATAACACAGCAGCATAGGCAGAATTATTCACAGACACTCAGTATGTACATGTTGATGAATGCATAGAGGATGCTGCACCTACCAGAAGTAAGTTCTAAACTAACTCAAAAAAACAAATCACTCTGGTGGAATCTAAAATTAAACAGGTTATAAAACAAAAGAAAAAAAATCATGGCCAGACTTAGGAAGCTGAACATTAAAAAAGATAAAAACTCTGTCATCAAACTGAATAGACAACTAACAGCTCTAAATAAGTCCAACAAAACAAATTTTGAGGTAAAGATGGCATCCCAGGCCAAGGACAACGATAAGGGCTTCTTTGGTTTTGTCTACGAACTGTTGGTAAATGGAACCGCATTCATGGAGCCGGGAGATACAGCAAATGTTCTGGCTGACAAATTTAGCACCAGCTGCCACCCCAGGAAATTCCATCTAACATAATCCCTCCAACAATAAGTAAGAAGCAGGTCTTAGATGCGCTTTCTAAGGCCAAGAATATAGATTCAAAGTACAGTGATAATATCCCAAAATGCCTCCTAAATAGCCTGAAATATGACCTGTCAAGGTCACAGGTGTCACTATTCATTTATAGCCACCACACAGGCTTTATAACATGCAAATGGAAAACTACAACAGTCCTCCCTCTGCACAAGGTCAGGCCATTGACGGATGCCAGGAACTATAGATCTATAGATCTGGCTAGTCTCATATGCAAAGCCATGGAAAGAATTATCATGAGAATGATTAACAATGACATAAGGAACCTTCAGACATGGGACCCAACCCAGTTTGGCTTTGTCAAAGGTAGGCCATGTCTACTGAAACTGCTGGACGTCTTTGAGAAGGTCACCAAGGCAATGGATAAGGCAAAGCCATGCATGCTGCCTACCTTGACCTAGCTAAGGTATTTGATACAATACCCAATTCAGGCATTGCAAATAAACTCATGGAAATTAGGTATGAACCCATATGTAAACTGCTGAATAGCCAGATGGATCACAGATAGGACCCAGGAAGTTAAGAGCAGAGGGACCACCTCCACAAAGAAGCCAGTCACTAGTGGAATCCCCTATGGCTCTGTGCTTGGTCTGCTCTGCTTTGGCAGCTATTTTTTGGAAGTGAAGACTACTGTCAAGGGGCTCTAGCTTATTAGGTTTGCAGATGATTACAACCTGGGAGCAGTTATAGAAACCCTCAAGACACTTACGTCTTTCAAGAGGGTCTAACACAGACCAATGACTGATGCCAGAGCCACAGCTTAAAACTCAGTGACAGGAAATGGCTAACAGTAACTTTTTGGAAGATGGCCACCCATGGGAACTACCTCACTGATAAAATGCCCCTAAAAGTAGACACAGTAGTCAGGGATTTGAGGACTCATATAAATAGTAACTTGGCTTTCGACTAACATGTATCTAAGGATGTAAGAAAATCATTCTGTATCACTTAACTTATAAGTAAGGACATGGCATCTGCATCCAGGGAAGTCATCGTGCCACTGTACACAGCCATCATGTGACATATCATTGAGTATAACACTTCCTTCGGTATGTACCTGACAAGGCATCCTGCAACAACTGGAAAATCCCTACAGATTCCTCACAAAAGGAATACAGGGCATAAACACAATCTCCTTTGTAGATTGCTTCAAAGCCCTATTGCTATACTCTGTTTTCTAAAGACTGCTTAGGGGTGATTTATGCTAGGCATACAAGGCATCATTGCATCTAACTCAGATGGAGCATTTGCATATCTGCAGAGCAAACAGCACCAGAACCACTAGATCTAAGGATTTAAACTTTGCTTGTAACTTAAATAGGAAATGTTGGAGGGACAGGTTGTTGTTGTTGTTTGTCTTTCGCCTTTTTCCCGGTAAGGGGTCACCACAGCGGAACTCCAGTCTGATTGGCAGTAGATTTTTACAAAATGCTGAGGTGCCAGCTCGATGCCCAACCTTCAACAAAGGCACGCCCATTTACGCACGCATGTCTTTCGAACGCTACCCAACCGCGGGGAGGACATGCAGACTCCACACAGAAGGCACTCCCAAGCCAAACCGAGAATCGAACGGGAGGGACAGGTATGTATCTCAAAAGATTCCTTTCTCTGGAATAGGCTTCCCATCCATGTGAATCAGAGGCTTTCCCTAACCCTATTCAAGTGCAACTTGGACCGGTGGATGGGAAATCAGAAATTCACCCCACATCTGGCACCTATGCCTCTGGTAGACAGAGGCAGCCATTAAATCATGCCCAAACATACACCCCTTAAAATAACCTCTAAGGCACAATAACTTGTATGATGTATTTGGATTGCACAGCTAGGCTTATAAAGACCCAGTAGCTGTTAGCCTTGTATACTCCTATAAACCTATGAAGATAGTGTGCATTTTTGCCATACGCTGGAAGAAATAATTTCATTACCTTTTACAGTGAGGTCATAAAGATCAAAGTGTGTTGGTAAGAGGTGGAGCAGACAAGATAATACGTGTGAGAAGTACATGTAGGCACCCTGACAGTGATAGTATATGTGTGAAATATAGCAGGAAGGGCCATTGATTTGAAAGCTTAACAATTATGCCAGCCAGTCTTGCATTTTTCTTAATTTTTGGTCAATGGAGAGGTAGAGATGATATTGCCAAAACGGTGTATACCACAGACTGCGGCGGAGATTGGAGGAGGAAAGAAATGAGTGACAAGGTGCTTGTTGGTTTTGAATGCATTTCTAGTACAGATGCTAAGGAAGGAGGTGGGCCAATTAAAAATCAGAAAATAAGGAAGTAAACGTTTTGTTCTTATATTCTGAGACTGAAAACTGACATATATATATGTGTGTGTATATATATATATATATATATATATATATATACACACACACACACACACACACACACACACATAGGGTCTATATCACATAGTCAAAGTTTAATAACTTTGAACACGGAATGTTCGAACCATCCTGTTCGAAGTTAAAAAATTTCGACTATGGATAAAAAACAAAAAAAGAAAAGAAAGCAAAATAAATTGTTGTAAGTGGGGGGGGGGCAAGCCCCCATGCACCCCCCACACCCCCCGCTACTTAAATATATCAACTCTGAGATTGCACCACATTGAACAAAACGGAAATCTCCCCTTATGGAGATTTCCGCTGAAACACTCATACTTCTGCAAATTTGAACATATGGCCTCAACCATATGAGGTTCGAACTTGCAGAACTTCGACTTTCTGATAGGAACTCATATCTATCTATCTATCTATCTATATATATATATATATATATATATATACACACACACACACACACACACACACACACACACGTGTTTTATGTTTTTTAGAATGATTGTTTATTTGTTTGTATTCAATTATTAATTTGTTTTAAATATTTCTAGCTTAGGTTTCAATATAGTATACGCCATTTGTCTTTATTACATTTTTCCTATTTCAGCTGTCACTGGTGCAGCTTATAGTGCAGAATCTACTTGGTTAATTTATTTATATAAATTAAATTACATATCATTATTTATTTATACACTAATTTGTATATACATTTATTTGTCTATTGTGTCTATATACACACTTTTTTTATCATTTCTGTATATACAGACACATATTTTTGTTTAAGCATATGTTTAAAATTTGTACTTAATAACTGACACACCTTGTAGGTAGTGACTAGTGTTCACTAACATATGCAGCATTTTAGCAGCAGTGAAAGTCAATGTAATTCAAATGTATTCCGTTTGTGTTAGAAAAGGATTAATGTGTTGGCAATTGATGATGTCATAGCACTTCATGCTGATAGGTTAACCTTTTACCACATAGTGCTTTATAAATTGTATTTTATTTTAATATTTTTTATGCATCTGAAGAAGTTTAAGTTTATTAAACAAAAAACGCTTTATGCACTTTACTGAATTGTCTGTCTTGACTTGGTTTTCGCTCCAGTGCCGCATTTTGTGAGTTTAAGATGGATTCTCTGAAGTGGTTGGTCTGGAAGGGGAGGGGGTCAGGGAAGGCTGTCCCATGTCTTCAAGATTATTTATATTGGTAATTAAGAAGTTAGTATAAAGGCTGAAGAAACCTATAGCTGGATGGAGAAAGAAAAGATAACAGAGCAGTGTGAACTTATTTGTAGATGATTGTATATTGCTATTTGAAGAATTAAAATGGATGTTGCTTCAGGGGTTAGATGTTATTTTAACAGATCAATATGGAGATGGGGTTTAAGCATCACCTGCAAAAATCACTCGCAATTGGGACTGAGCAAAGAGTTAGGGATCTGTTGATTTTTCCTTTTCACAGGGTTGAGATAAATATTCAGAGGTAAAGCTCTTCACTAGGGTTGAGGAAATTAGGACACCAACAGAAGGACTCTTAGATAAATGGATCAGTAGGATAGGCACACTACAGGGAGGGATATAAGTTGCAAATGGTTTGCTCATTCCCTTGGTTCTGTACTTGCTTGGGTGTATTCCTATTTCAGCTAAGACTAGGTAGTTAGGGGAGATGCAGATTGTAAGTGACAGATACGTGTGGAACATGGGCAATATATAATCAATAAAATTAGGGTTTAGCTCACACTGGGAAGACAGTGGATGCAGAGTGTCGGATTTTAAGAAGTATTCTAATGTGGTTAATGTAACTTAGTGGTTAAGGGGTGTGTAAAATGATAGATTAAGGTTTAAAATATGGAATTATGAGGTAGAGAATGATAGGCATGTGGTAGGGTAAACAGGGCTACCTGTTTGGCAGTCAGAAAGTATATGGGAAATGAAGTGTTAATGAAAAGGGGAAAAGGAATGAGGCTATGAGATGAGTTAAATGACCATTAGAGAGAGAGAGAGCTCAGAGGCAGTTGAGGAAATGGGAGGAAACAGGAGTAAAGTATATGATGGATTTACTGGTGGTAGGACAGTAGAAAATTGCATTTGAAGTTTGGGATAGAAATAGGGGGTTGGTTGTTATGCCATATTGTAGTGAGGGGATGGAGAATGGACATAACAGGAGTAGAAGAAAGTTGATGGAGTAAGTGAACGTAGATGGAGTAAGTGTTGTAAGGAGGACTTAGGCAGGATCGAAAGGGGCATAGAGGTAAGGTCGCAGGGGATTGGGAAGGAAGAAGGAAAGGGTAGCAGAAGGAAGTTATGAGAAAATTGGGGGAGAGAGACAGTAAAATATGGAATAGTGATGAAGAGCGGCAGGGGGGAGGAACAGATGCTGGAGAGTATTGGGTGTGGTAAGGGATCTTCATATAAGACAGCTCCATATATGGAATAGAATCCCAATAAGGTTACAAGAGGATGATCAGTTGGATCTGGCTGAGTGTTTGGAATCATACCTCTCAACCTCACAGCACAAAAAATCTGGACATAACCAGAAAAAATGGGGGGACAAAGGCCCAAAAATAGGTACAGATTTTAAATACTGCTCTTATAAACTTAGAAAGTTAATAGAATGACAGATTTGTCATCATTACATATTTTCTGAAGGATATGATATCTGAAACTCAAACTACCTGTCATTATTTAGTACTATTTAGTGACTTCAATCCTCAATGATTTGCCAGAAAACCACAAATTTTATAAGGAACAGACCAAAAATAAGAGGAAAAAAATCTGGACATTCTGCAAAAATCTGTACAGTTGAGAGGTATGTTTGGAATGTGGGGATCACTGGCTGCTATGTCCTTTGGGGGTGCAGAGTAAGGATTGTGTATGGAGGGGAGGAGGAAAAGACAGGTTATTGCTTAAAATGGGCTAGATGAAGAAGGAAGTTGAAAAAGGGTAGACAGTAAAAGAGATAAATGTTACAAAGGACAAGATACAAACATGAACTGGGAAGGTTGCAGTTGGAGAAAATTAAAAGAGAGGTGGCAAATAGTTAAAGGAGTCTATTAAGTGAAAAGGTATAGAGCAAACTATATAAATTGCTAAATGCATACATTTGTGACATGTATAAAACTTACATTGAGAATGACTGTATTATATATTGTGGAACATGTGTTTTGAATTAAATAAAAGTGATTTAAAGAGAAAAGAAACAGTAAGCATTTCACTACTGCCCTAGTCCTGGGTCTTTGACTTTGGAAAGAAGGAAAGAAAGATAGATAGATAGATAGATAGATAGATAGATAGATAGATAGATAGATAGATAGATAGATGGATGGATAGATAGATAGATAGATAGATAGATAGATAGATAGATAGATAGATAGATAGATAGATAGATAGATAGATAGATAGACAGATAGAAGTGATCTATAGGAATCAGTTACACCAACTGTCAGTTTCTGCATGTGACTACAACTTTGCAAGTTTGCTTCATATATTACCCAAGTTAAACAAGGATATTTCACTGTTTTACTGAAGGGGAAAATTTGGCCCTGAGATTCAGAGTTAAGTTCAAAGCTGTCTGCTTATTAAACTATGCAGAAGTGCAATAACTAGGGTCATTAGCTCAAACAGAAGAGGCATTTAAACCACATTCTGCAACATTTTGTCTTGCTTCAGAGATAAACCAGTCTGTCTCTCAGTCAAAATACATTCATTTGTTGCATACTTGTCAAATAAAATAACATAATTTCAGTATGACTGATTAAGTCCTTCTTTGTGACTATCAAACAAGCCAAACAAATTTGAAGGTCACAGTACCAGGTTTAGAGTTTCACACAATGAAATCAGTCTGTCTATTAATGTTTTTCTTTATGTACTCACAGGAACTCCCATGTAACTTTAGCTTTCTGTTACTTATCTGTCTGGGGACACACAATAGGTTCTGTACAGTGGGACTACCTTCCTCAATCACTTCTGACCTCAGTCTTTGTGGTATCGTTCCTCTCAGGTTAAAACATACTCAAAGTACACTCCCTTTCCAATCTGTAAGTCTCTTGCCTTAACTCTGTAATCTAGCAATCTGCAACAGCTGATCCAGGAGGATTTCATCCTCACAGCACTTATAAAAATATGTCCTACACTACCCTTGTACTGAAGAGTAGCAGTGACCTCCATTTAACACTCGCTCAGAATATGCCCTACAGTACCCCTGTACTGAAGAGCAGCAATGACCTCCATTTAACAGTCGCACAGAATATACCCTACAGTACACCTGCACCAAAGAGTAGCAGTGACCTCCATTTAACACTCGCTCAGAATATTCCCTACAGTACCCCTGCACCGAATAGTAGCAGTGACCTCCATTTAACACTCGGTCAGAATATGCCCTAGAGTACCCCAGTACTGAAGAGTAGCAGTGACCTCTATTTAACACTCGCTCAGAATATGCCCTACAGTACCCCTGTACTGAGGAGTAGCAATCACCTCCATTTAACACTTGCTCAGAATATGCCCTACAGTACCCCTGCACTGAAGAGTAGCAATGACCTCCATTTAACACTCGCTCAGAATATGCCCTACAGTACCCCTGTACTGAAGAGTAGCAATGACCTCCATTTAAGATTTGCTCAGAATATGCCCTACAGTACCCCTGTACTGAGGGGTAGCAATGACCTTCCTTTATCACGCGCTCAGAATATGCCCTACAGTACACCTGTACTGAAGAGTAGCAGTTACCACCATTTAAAACTCGCTCAGAATATGCCCTACAGTACTCCTGTACTGAGGAGTAGAGATTACCTCTATTTAACACTCACTCAGAATATGCCCTACAGTACCCCTGTACAGAAGAGTAGCAATGACCTCCATTTAACACTCGCTCAGAATATGCCGTACAGTACCCCTGTACTGAAGAGTAGCAATGACTTCCTTTTAACACTCGATCAGAATATGCTCTACAGTACCCCTGCACCAAAAAGTAGCAATGACCTCCATTTAACACTCACTGAGAACATGCCCTACAATACCCCTGCACTGAAGAGTAGCAATGACCTTCATTAAACACTCGCTCAGAATATGCCTTACAGTACCCCTGCACTGAAGAGTAGCAATGACCTCCATTTAACACCCGCTCGGAATATGTCCTACAGTACCCCCGTACTGAAGAGTAACAAAGACCTCCATTTAACACTCGGTTGGAATATGCCTTACAGTACCCCTGTACTGAAGAGTAGCAATGACCTCCATTTAACACTTGCTCAGAATATGTCCTACAGTACCCCTGTACTGAAGAGTAGCAATGACTTCCATTTAACACTCGCTCAGAATATGCCCTACAGTACCCCTGTACTGAGGAGTAGCATTGACTTCCATTTAACACTCGCTCAGAATATGTCCTACAGTACCCCTCTACAGAAGAGTAGCAATGACCTCCATTTAACACTCACTCACAATATGGTCTACAGTACCCCTTACTGAGGAGAAGCAATGAACTCCATTTAACACTTGCTCAGAATATGCCCTACAGTACTCCTGTACTGAGGAGTAGCAATGACTTCCATTTAAGACTCGCTCAGAATATACCCTACAGAACCATTGTACTGAAGAGTAGCAATGACCTCCATTTAACACTCGCTCAGAATATGCCCTACAGTACCCCTGTACTGAAGCGTAGCAATGACCTCCATTTAACACTCGTTCAGAATATGCCCTACAGTACCCCTGTATTGAGGAGTAGCAATGGCCTCTATTTAACACTCACTCAGAATTTGCCCTGCAGTACCCCTGTACTGAGGAGTAGCAGTGACCTCCATTTAAGATATGCTCAGAATATGCCCTACAGTACCCCAATACTGAAGAGTAGCAATGACCTCCATTTAACACTCGCTCCGAATATGCCCTACAGTACCCCTGTACTGAAGAGTAGCAATGACCTCCATTTAACACTCGCTCCGAATATGCCCTACAGTACCCCTGTACTGAAGAGTAGCAATGACCTCCATTTAACACTCGCACAGAATATGCCCTACAGTACCCCTGTACTGAGGAGCAGCAATGACCTCCATTTAACAGTCGTTCAGAATATGCCCTACAGTATGCCTGCAACAAAGAGTAGCAATGACCTCCATTTAGCACTCGCTCAGAATATTCCCTACAGTACCCCTGCACCGAATAGTAACAGTGACCTCCATTTAACATTCGCACAGAATATGCCCTACTGTACTCCTGTACAGAAGAGTAGCAATGACCTCCATTTAACACTCACTCACAATATGGTCTACAGTACCCCTGTACTGAAGAGTAGCAATGACCTCCATTTAACACTCGCTCAGAATATGCCCTACAGTACCCCTGTACTGAGGAGTAGCAATGACCTCCATTTAACACTCGCTCAGAATATGCCCTACAGTACCTCTGTACTGAAGAGTAGCAATGACCTCCATTTAAGACTCGCTTAGAATATGCCCTACAGTACCCCTGTACTGAGGAGTAGCAATGGCCTCCATTTAACACTCACTCAGAATTTACCCTGCAGTACCCCTGTACTGAGGAGTAGCAGTGACCTCCAGTTAAGACATGCTCAGAATATGCCCTATAGTACCCCAATACTGAAGGGTAGCAATGACCTCCATTTAACACTCGCTTAGAATATGCCCTACAGTACCGATGTACTGAATATTAGCAATGACCTACATTTAAAACTCGCTAAGAATATGCCCTACACTACCCCTGTACTGAAGCGTAGCAATGACCTCCATTTAACAGTCGTTCAGAGTATGCCCTACAGTACGCCTGCACCGAAGAGTAGCAATGACCTCCATTTAGCACTAGCTCAGAATATTCCCTACAGTACCCCTGCACCGAAGAGTAGCAATGACCTCCATTTAACACTCATTCAGAATATGCCGTACAGTACCCCTGTACTGAGGAGTAGCAATGACCTTCATTAAATACTCGCTCAGAATATGCCTTACAGTACCCGTGCACTGAAGAGAAGCAATGACCTCCATTTAACACCCGCTCGGAATATGTCCTACAGTACCCCCGTACTGAAGAGTAGCAATGACCTCCATTTAACACTCAGTTGGAATATGCCTTACAGTACCCCTGTACTGAAGAGTAGCAATGACCTCCATTTAACACCCACTCGGAATATGTCCTACAGTACCCCCGTACTGAAGAGTAGCAAAGACCTCCATTTAACACTCGGTTGGAATATGCCTTACAGTACCCCTGTACTGAAGAGTAGCAATGACCTCCATTTAACACTCGCTCAGAATATGTCCTACAGTACCCCTGTACTGAAGAGTAGCAATGACCTCCATTTAACACTCGCTCAGAATATGCCCTACAGTACCCCTGTACTGAGGAGTAGCATTGACTTCCATTTAACACTCGCTCAGAATATGCCCTACAGTACCCCTCTACAGAAGAGTAGCAATGACCTCCATTTAACACTCACTCACAATATGGTCTACAGTACCCCTTACTGAGGAGAAGCAATGACCTCCATTTAACACTCGCTCAGAATATGCCCTACAGTACTCCTGTACTGAGGAGTAGCAATGACTTCCATTTAAGACTCGCTCAGAATATACCCTACAGAACCATTGTACTGAAGAGTAGCAATGACCTCCATTTAACACTCGCTCAGAATATGCCCTACAGTACCCCTGTACTGAAGAGTAGCAATGACCTCCATTTAACACTCGTTCAGAATATGCCCTACAGTACCCCTGTACTGAGGAGTAGCAATGGCCTCCATTTAACACTCACTCAGAATTTGCCCTGCAGTACCCCTGTACTGAGGAGTAGCAGTGACCTCCATTTAAGATATGCTCAGAATATGCCCTACAGTACCCCAATACTGAAGAGTAGCAATGACCTCCATTTAACACTCACTCAGAATATGCCCTACAGTACCCCTGTACTGAATAGTAGCAATGACCTCCATTTAACACTCGCTCCGAATATGCCCTGCGGTACCTCTGTACTGAAGAGTAGCAATGACCTCCATTTAACACTCGCACAGAATATGCCCTACAGTACCCCTGTACTGAGGAGCAGCAATGACCTCCATTTAATATTCGCACAGAATATGCCCTACTGTACCGCTGTACAGAAGAGTAGCAATGACCTCCATTTAACACCCGCTCGGAATATGTCCTACAGTACCCCCATACTGAAGAGTAGCAATGACCTCCATTTAACACTCAGTTGGAATATGCCTTAAAGTACCCCTGTACTGAAGAGAAGCAATGACCTTCATTAAACACTCGCTCAGAATATGATGTACAGTACCCGTGCACTGAAGAGAAGCAATGACCTCCATTTAACACCCGCTCGGAATATGTCCTGCAGTACCCCCGTACTGAAGAGTAGCAATGACCTCCATTTAACACTCGGTTGGAATATGCCTTACAGTACCCCTGTACTGAAGAGAAGCAATGACCTTCATTAAACACTCGTTCAGAATATGATGTACAGTACCCTGTACTGAAGAGTAGCAATGACCTCCATTTAACACTCGCTCAGAATATGCCTTACAGTACCCCTGCACTGAAGAGTAGCAATGACCTCCATTTAACACTCGCTCAGAATATGTCCTACAGTACCCCTGTACTGAAGAGTAGCAATGACCTCCATTTAACACTCGCTCAGAATATGCCCTACAGTACCCCTGTACTGAGGAGTAGCATTGACTTCCATTTAACACTCGCTCAGAATATGCCCTACAGTACCCCTCTACAGAAGAGTAGAAATGACCTCCATTTAACACTCACTCACAATATGGTCTACAGTACCCCTTACTGAGGAGAAGCAATGAACTCCATTTAACACTCACTCAGAATATGCCCTACAGTACTCCTGTACTGAGGAGTAGCAATGACTTCCATTTAAGACTCGCTCAGAATATACCCTACAGAACCATTATACTGAAGAGTAGCAATGACCACCATTTAACACTCGCTCAGAATATGCCCTACAGTACCCCTGTACTGAAGAGTAGCAATGACCTCCTCTTAACACTCCCTCAGAATATGCCCTACAGTACCCCTGTACTGAGGAGTAGAAGCGACCTCCATTTAACACTCGCTCAGAATATGCCCTACAGTACCCCTGTACTGAGGAGTAGCGATGGCCTCCATTTAACACTCACTCAGAATTTACCCTGCAGTACCCCTGTACTGAGGAGTAGCAGTGACCTTCAGTTAAGACACGCTCAGAATATGCCCTACAGTACCCCAATACTGAAGGGTAGCAATGACCTCCATTTAACACTCGCTTAGAATATGCCCTACAGTACCGATGTACTGAATATTAGCAATGACCTACATTTAAAACTCGCTAAGAATATGCCCTTCACTACCCCTGTACTGAAGAGTAGCAATGACCTCCATTAAACAGTCGTTCAGGTATGCCCTACAGTGCGCCTGCACCAAAGAGTTGCAATGACCTCCATTTAGCACTAGCTCAGAATATTCCCTACAGTACCCTTGCACGAAGGTAGCAATGACCTCCATTTAACACTCATTCAGAATATGCCGTACAGTACCCCTGTACTGAGGAGCAGCAATGACCTCCATTTAACACTCACTCAGAATATGCCCTTCAGTACCCCTGCACTGAAGAGTAGCAATGACCACCATTTAACACTCACTCAGAATATGCCCTATAGTACCCTTGTACTGAAGAGGAGCAGTGGCCTTCATTTAATACTCACTCATAATATGCCCTACAGTACCCCTATACTGAGAAGTAGCAATGACCTCCATTTGACACTCGCTCAGAATATAACCTACAGTACCCCTGTACTGTGGAGTAGCAATGACCTTTATTTAACACTATCTCAGAATATGCCTTATAGTACCCCTGTACTGAGGAGTAGCAATGACCTCCATTTAACACTCGCTCAGAATATGCCCCACCGTACACATGTACTGAAGAGTAGCAATGACCTCCATTTAACACTCGCTCAGTATATTCCCTACAGTATGCCTGTACTAAGTAGTAGCAATGACGTCCATTTAACACTCACTCAGAATATGCCCTACAGTTCCCCTGCACCAAAGAGTAGCAATGACTTCCATTTATCACTTTCTCAGAATATGCCCTACAGCACCCCTGTACTGAAGAGTAGCAGTGACCTTCATTTAATACTCGCTCAGAATATGCCTTACAGTACTCCTGTACTGAAGAGTAGCAATGACCTCCATTTAACACTCGCTCAGAATATGCCCTACAGTAACCCTGTACCGAAGAGTAGCAATGACCTCCATTTAACACTCACTCAGAATATGCCCTATAGTACCCTTGTACTGAAGAGGAGCAGTGGCCTTCATTTAATACTCGCTCATAATATGCCCAACAGTACCCCTGTACTGAGGAGTAGCAATGACCTCTATTTAACACTATCTCAGAATATGCCCTACTGTAACCCTGCATTGAGGAGTAGCAATGACCTCCATTTAACACTCGCTCCGAATATGCCCTGCAGTTCCCCTGCACCGAAGAGTAGCAATGACTTCCATTTATCACTCGCTCAGAATATGCCCTACATTACCCCTGTACTGAGGAGTAGCAATGACCTTCATTTAACACTCGCTCAGAATATGCCCTACAGCACCCCTGTACTGAAGAGTAGAAGTGACCTTCATTTAATACTCGCTCAGAATATGCCCTACAGTACTCCTGTACTGAAGAGTAGCAATGACCTCCATTTAACACTCGCTCAGAATATGCCCTACAGTAACTCTGTACCGAAGAGTAGCAATGACCTTCATTTAACACTCGCTCAGTATATGCCCTACAGTATGCCTGTACTGAGGAGTAGCAATGACGTCCATTTAACACTCACTCAGAATATGCCCTACAGTACCCCTGTACTGAAGAGTAGCAGTTACCACCATTTAAAACTCGCTCAGAATATGCCCTACAGTACCCCTGCACTGATGAGTAGCAATGACTTCCATTTATCACTCGCTCAGAATATGCCCTACAGTATCTCTGTACTGAGGCGTAGCAATGACGTCCATTTAACACTTGCTCAGTATATGCCCTACAGTACCCCTGTACTGAAGAGTAGTATTGACCTCCATTTAACACTTGCTCAGAATATGCCCTACAGTACCCCTGTACTGATGAGTAGCAGTGACCTTCATTTAACACTCGCTCAGAATATGCCCTACAGTACCCCTGTACTGAGTAGCAATGAGTGTCATTCAGCACTCGCTCCGAATATGCCGTACAGTACCCCTGTACTGAGGAGTAGGAATAACTACCATTTAACACTCGCTCAGAATATGCCATACAGTACCCCTGTACTGAAGAGTAGCAGTGACCTTCATTTAACACTTGCTCAGAATATGCCCTACAGTACCCCTGTACTGAAGAGTAGCAGTGACCTTCATTTAACACTCACTCAGAATATGCCCTACAGTACCCCTGCACTGAAGAGTAGCAATGACCTCCATTTCACACTCGCTCAGAATATGCCCTACAGTATCCTGTACTCAAGAGTAGCAGTGACCTTCATTTAACACTCGTTCAGAATATGCCCTCCAGTACCCCTGTACTGAGGAGTAGCAATGTCCTCCATGTAACACTCGCTCAGAATATGCCCTACAGTACAACTGTACTGAAGAGTAGCAATGACCTCCATTTAATACTCGCACAGACTATAGCCTACAGTGCCCCTGTACTGAGGAGTAGCAATGAACTACATTTAACACTCACTCAGAATATGCCCTACAGTACCCCTGAACTGAAGAGTAGCAATGACCTCCATTTAACACTCGCTCAAAATATGCCATACAGTACCCCTGCACCGAAGAGTAGCAATGACCTCCATTTAACACTCGCTTAGAATAACCCCTACAGTACCCCTGTACTGAGGAGTAGCAATGACCTCCATTTAACACTTGCTCAGAATATGCTGTACAGTACCCCTATACTGAAGAATAGCAGTGACCTTCATTTAACACTCACTCAGAATATGCCCTACAGTACCCTTGTACTGAAGAGTAGCAGTGACTTTCATTTAATATTAAGTCAGAATATGCCCTACAGTGCCCCTGTACTGAGGAGTAGCAATGACCTCCATTTAACACTTGCTCACAATATGCCCAACAGTACCCCTGTACTGAGGAGTAGCAACGACCTCTATTTAACACTATCTCAGAATATTCCTTATAGTAACCCTGTACTGAGGAGTAGCAATGACCTCCATTTAACACTCGCTCAGAATATGCCCTAAAGTACCCCTGTACTGAAGAGTAGCAATGACCTCCATTTAACACTTGTTCAGTATATTCCCTACAGTACGCCTGTACTGAGGAGTAGCAATGACGTCCATTTAACAGTCGTTCAGAGTATGCCCTACAGTACGCCTGCACCGAAGAGTAGCAATGACCTCCATTTAGCACTAGCTCAGAATATTCCCTACAGTACCCCTGCACCGAAGAGTAGCAATGACCTCCATTTAACACTCATTCAGAATATGCCGTACAGTACCCCTGTACTGAGGAGTAGCAAATACCTCCATTTAACACTCACTCAGAATATGCCCTTCAGTACCCCTGCGCTGAAGAGTAGCAATGACCACCATTTAACACTCACTCAGAATATGCCCTATAGTACCCTTGTACTAAAGAGGAGCAGTGGCCTTCATTTAATACTCGCTCATAATATGCCCTACAGTACCCCTATACTGAGAAGTAGCAATGACCTCCATTTGACACTCGCTCAGAATATACCCTACAGTACCCCTGTACTGTGGAGTAGCAATGACCTTTATTTAACACTATCTCAGAATATGCCTTATAGTACCCCTGTACTGAGGAGTAGCAATGACCTCCATTTAACACTCGCTCAGAATATGCCCCACCGTACACATGTACTGAAGAGTAGCAATGACCTCCATTTAACACTCGCTCAGTATATTCCCTACAGTATGCCTGTACTAAGTAGTAGCAATGACGTCCATTTAACACTCACTCAGAATATGCCCTACTGTAACCCTGTATTGAGGAGTAGCAATGACTTCCATTTAACACTCGCTCCAAATATGCCCTAAAGTTCCCCTTGCACCGAAGAGTAGCAATGACTTCCATTTATCACTTGCTCAGAATATGCCCTACAGCACCCCTGTACTGAAGAGTAGCAGTGACCTTCATTTAATACTCCCTCAGAATATGCCTTACAGTACTCCTGTACTGAAGAGGAGCAATGACCTCCATTTAACACTCGCTCAGAATATGCCCTACAGTACCCCTGTACTGAGGAGTAGGAATGACTACCATTTAACACTCGCTCAGAATATGCCATACAGTACCCCTGTACTGAAGAGTAGCAGTGACCTTCATTTAACACTCGCTCAGAATATGCCCTACAGTACCCCTGTACTGAGGAGTAGCAGTGACCTTCATTTAACACTCACTCAGAATATGCCCTACAGTACCCCTGCACTGAAGAGTAGCAATGACCTCCATTTCACACTCGCTCAGAATATGCCCTACAGTATCCTGTACTCAAGAGTAGCAGTGACCTTCATTTAATACTCGTTCAGAATATGCCCTCCAGTACCCCTGTACTGAGGAGTAGCAATGTCCTCCATGTAACACTCGCTTAGAATATGCCCTACAGTACAACTGTACTGAAGAGTAGCAATGACCTCCATTTAATACTCGCACAGAATATAGCCTACAGTGCCCCTGTACTGAGGAGTAGCAATGAACTACATTTAACACTCACTCAGAATATGCCCTACAGTACCCCTGAACTGAAGAGTAGCAATGACCTCCATTTAACACTCGGTCAAAATATGCCGTACAGTACCCCTGCACCGAAGAGTAGCAATGACCTCCATTTAACACTCGCTTAGAATAACCCCTACAGTACCCCTGTACTGAGGAGTAGCAATGACCTCCATTTAACACTTGCTCAGAATATGCTGTACAGTACCCCTATACTGAAGAATAGCAGTGACCTTCATTTAACACTCACTCAGAATATGTCCTACAGTACCCTTGTACTGAAGAGTAGCAGTGACTTTCATTTAATATTTGCTCAGAATATGCCCTACAGTGCCCCTGTACTGAGGAGTAGCAATGACCTCCATTTAACACTATCTCAGAATATTCCTTATAGTAACCCTGTACTGAGGAGTAGCAATGACCTCCATTTAACACTCGCTCAGAATATGCCCTAAAGTACCCCTGTACTGAAGAGTAGCAATGACCTCCATTTAACACTCGTTCAGTATATTCCCTACAGTACGCCTGTACTGAGGAGTAGCAATGACGTCCATTTAACACTCACTCAGAATATGCCCTACAGTACCCCTGTACTGAGGAGTAGCAATGACCTCCATTTAACACTCACTCAGTATATGCCCTACAGTAACCCTGCACCGAAGAGTAGCAATGACTTCCATTTATCACTCGCTCAGAATATGCCCTACAGTATGCCTCTACTGAGGAGTAGCAATGAAGTCCATTTAACACTCACTCAGAATATGCCCTACATACCCCTGTACTGAAGAGTAGCAATGACCTTCATTTAACACTCGCTCAGAATATGCCCTACAGTACCTCTGTATTGAAGAGTAGCAATGACTTCCATTTATCACTCGCTCAGAATATGCCCTACATTACCCCTGTACTGAGGAGTAGCAATGACCTTCATTTAACACTCGCTCAGAATATGCCCTACAGTACCCTGCACTGAAGCGTAGCAATGACCTCCATTTAACTCTTGCCCAGAATATGCCCTACAGTACCCCTGTACTGAATAGTAGCAATGACCTCCATTTAACACTCGCTCCGAATATGCCCTGCGGTACCTCTGTACTGAAGAGTAGCAATGACCTCCATTTAACACTCGCACAGAATATGCCCTACAGTACCCCTGTACTGAGGAGCAGCAATGACCTCCATTTAATATTCGCACAGAATATGCCCTACTGTACCGCTGTACAGAAGAGTAGCAATGACCTCCATTTAACACCCGCTCGGAATATGTCCTACAGTACCCCCATACTGAAGAGTAGCAATGACCTCCATTTAACACTCAGTTGGAATATGCCTTAAAGTACCCCTGTACTGAAGAGAAGCAATGACCTTCATTAAACACTCGCTCAGAATATGATGTACAGTACCCGTGCACTGAAGAGAAGCAATGACCTCCATTTAACACCCGCTCGGAATATGTCCTGCAGTACCCCCGTACTGAAGAGTAGCAATGACCTCCATTTAACACTCGGTTGGAATATGCCTTACAGTACCCCTGTACTGAAGAGAAGCAATGACCTTCATTAAACACTCGTTCAGAATATGATGTACAGTACCCCTGTACTGAAGAGTAGCAATGACCTCCATTTAACACTCGCTCAGAATATGCCTTACAGTACCCCTGCACTGAAGAGTAGCAATGACCTCCATTTAACACTCGCTCAGAATATGTCCTACAGTACCCCTGTACTGAAGAGTAGCAATGACCTCCATTTAACACTCACTCAGAATATGCCCTACAGTACCCCTGTACTGAGGAGTAGCATTGACTTCCATTTAACACTCGCTCAGAATATGCCCTACAGTACCCCTCTACAGAAGAGTAGCAATGACCTCCATTTAACACTCACTCACAATATGGTCTACAGTACCCCTTACTGAGGAGAAGCAATGAACTCCATTTAACACTCACTCAGAATATGCCCTACAGTACTCCTGTACTGAGGAGTAGCAATGACTTCCATTTAAGACTCGCTCAGAATATACCCTACAGAACCATTATACTGAAGAGTAGCAATGACCACCATTTAACACTCGCTCAGAATATGCCCTACAGTACCCCTGTACTGAGGAGTAGCAGCGACCTCCATTTAACACTCGCTCAGAATATGCCCTACAGTACCCCTGTACTGAGGAGTAGCGATGGCCTCCATTTAACACTCACTCAGAATTTACCCTGCAGTACCCCTGTACTGAGGAGTAGCAGTGACCTTCAGTTAAGACATGCTCAGAATATGCCCTACAGTACCCCAATACTGAAGGGTAGCAATGACCTCCATTTAACACTCGCTTAGAATATGCCCTACAGTACCGATGTACTGAATATTAGCAATGACCTACATTTAAAACTCGCTAAGAATATGCCCTACACTACCCCTGTACTGAAGAGTAGCAATGACCTCCATTTAACAGTCGTTCAGAGTATGCCCTACAGTACGCCTGCACCAAAGAGTTGCAATGACCTCCATTTAGCACTAGCTCAGAATATTCCCTACAGTACCCTTGCACCGAAGAGTAGCAATGACCTCCATTTAACACTCATTCAGAATATGCCGTACAGTACCCCTGTACTGAGGAGTAGCAATGACCTCCATTTAACACTCACTCAGAATATGCCCTTCAGTACCCCTGCACTGAAGAGTAGCAATGACCACCATTTAACACTCACTCAGAATATGCCCTATAGTACCCTTGTACTGAAGAGGAGCAGTGGCCTTCATTTAATACTCGCTCATAATATGCCCTACAGTACCCCTATACTGAGAAGTAGCAATGACCTCCATTTGACACTCGCTCAGAATATAACCTACAGTACCCCTGTACTGTGGAGTAGCAATGACCTTTATTTAACACTATCTCAGAATATGCCTTATAGTACCCCTGTACTGAGGAGTAGCAATGACCTCCATTTAACACTCGCTCAGAATATGCCCCACCGTACACATGTACTGAAGAGTAGCAATGACCTCCATTTAACACTCGCTCAGTATATTCCCTACAGTATGCCTGTACTAAGTAGTAGCAATGACGTCCATTTAACACTCACTCAGAATATGCCCTACAGTTCCCCTGCACCAAAGAGTAGCAATGACTTCCATTTATCACTTTCTCAGAATATGCCCTACAGCACCCCTGTACTGAAGAGTAGCAGTGACCTTCATTTAATACTCGCTCAGAATATGCCTTACAGTACTCCTGTACTGAAGAGTAGCAATGACCTCCATTTAACACTCGCTCAGAATATGCCCTACAGTAACCCTGTACCGAAGAGTAGCAATGACCTCCATTTAACACTCACTCAGAATATGCCCTACAGTACCCCTGTACTGAAGAGGAGCAGTGGCCTTCATTTAATACTCGCTCATAATATGCCCAACAGTACCCCTGTACTGAGGAGTAGCAATGACCTCTATTTAACACTATCTCAGAATATGCCCTACTGTAACCCTGTATTGAGGAGTAGCAATGACCTCCATTTAACACTCGCTCCGAATATGCCCTGCAGTTCCCCTGCACCGAGGAGTAGCAATGACTTCCATTTATCACTCGCTCAGAATATGCCCTACATTACCCCTGTACTGAGGAGTAGCAATGACCTTCATTTAACACTCGCTCAGAATATGCCCTACAGCACCCCTGTACTGAAGAGTAGAAGTGACCTTCATTTAATACTCGCTCAGAATATGCCCTACAGTACTCCTGTACTGAAGAGTAGCAATGACCTCCATTTAACACTCGCTCAGAATATGCCCTACAGTAACTCTGTACCGAAGAGTAGCAATGACCTTCATTTAACACTCGCTCAGTATATGCCCTACAGTATGCCTGTACTGAGGAGTAGCAATGACGTCCATTTAACACTCACTCAGAATATGCCCTACAGTACCCCTGTACTGAAGAGTAGCAGTTACCACCATTTAAAACTCGCTCAGAATATGCCCTACAGTACCCCTGCACTGATGAGTAGCAATGACTTCCATTTATCACTCGCTCAGAATATGCCCTACAGTATCTCTGTACTGAGGCGTAGCAATGACCTCCATTTAACACTTGCTCAGTATATGCCCTACAGTACCCCTGTACTGAAGAGTAGTATTGACCTCCATTTAACACTTGCTCAGAATATGCCCTACAGTACCCCTGTACTGATGAGTAGCAGTGACCTTCATTTAACACTCGCTCAGAATATGCCCTACAGTACCCCTGTACTGAGTAGCAATGAGTGCCATTCAGCACTCGCTCCGAATATGCCCTACAGTACCCCTGTACTGAGGAGTAGGAATGACTACCATTTAACACTCACTCAGAATATGCCGTACAGTACCCCTGTACTGAAGAGTAGCAGTGACCTTCATTTAACACTCGCTCAGAATATGCCCTACAGTACCCCTGTACTGAGGAGTAGCAGTGCCCTTCATTTAACACTCACTCAGAATATGCCCTACAGTACCCCTGCACTGAAGAGTAGCAATGACCTCCATTTCACACTCGCTCAGAATATGCCCTACAGTATCCTGTACTCAAGAGTAGCAGTGACCTTCATTTAACACTCGTTCAGAATATGCCCTCCAGTACCACTGTACTGAGGAGTAGCAATGTCCTCCATGTAACACTCGCTCAGAATATGCCCTACAGTACAACTGTACTGAAGAGTAGCAATGACCTCCATTTAACACTCGCTCAAAATATGCCGTACAGTACCCCTGCACTGAAGAGTAGCAATGACCTCCATTTAACACTCGCTTAGAATAACCCCTACAGTACCCCTGTACTGAGGAGTAGCAATGACCTCCATTTAACACTTGCTCAGAATATGCTGTACAGTACCCCTATACTGAAGAATAGCAGTGACCTTCATTTAACACTCACTCAGAATATGCCCTACAGTACCCTTGTACTGAAGAGTAGCAGTGACTTTCATTTAATATTAAGTCAGAATATGCCCTACAGTGCCCCTGTACTGAGGAGTAGCAATGACCTCCATTTAACACTTGCTCACAATATGCCCAACAGTACCCCTGTACTGAGGAGTAGCAACGACCTCTATTTAACACTATCTCAGAATATTCCTTATAGTAACCCTGTACTGAGGAGTAGCAATGACCTCCATTTAACACTCGCTCAGAATATGCCCTAAAGTACCCCTGTACTGAAGAGTAGCAATGACCTCCATTTAACACTTGTTCAGTATATTCCCTACAGTACGCCTGTACTGAGGAGTAGCAATGACGTCCATTTAACAGTCGTTCAGAGTATGCCCTACAGGTAGCAATGACCTCCATTTAGCACTAGCTCAGAATATTCCCTACAGTACCCCTGCACCGAAGAGTAGCAATGACCTCCATTTAACACTCATTCAGAATATGCCGTACAGTACCCCTATACTGAGAAGTAGCAATGACCTCCATTTGACACTCGCTCAGAATATACCCTACAGTACCCCTGTACTGTGGAGTAGCAATGACCTTTATTTAACACTATCTCAGAATATGCCTTATAGTACCCCTGTACTGAGGAGTAGCAATGACCTCCATTTAACACTCGCTCAGAATATGCCCCACCGTACACATGTACTGAAGAGTAGCAATGACCTCCATTTAACACTCGCTCAGTATATTCCCTACAGTATGCCTGTACTAAGTAGTAGCAATGACGTCCATTTAACACTCACTCAGAATATGCCCTACTGTAACCCTGTATTGAGGAGTAGCAATGACTTCCATTTAACACTCGCTCCAAATATGCCCTAAAGTTCCCCTGCACCGAAGAGTAGCAATGACTTCCATTTATCACTTGCTCAGAATATGCCCTACAGCACCCCTGTACTGAAGAGTAGCAGTGACCTTCATTTAATACTCCCTCAGAATATGCCTTACAGTACTCCTGTACTGAAGAGTAGCAATGACCTCCATTTAACACTCGCTCAGAATATGCCCTACAGTAACCCTGTACCGAAGAGTAGCAATGACCTCCATTTAACACTCACTCAGAATATGCCCTATAGTACCCTTGTACTGAAGAGGAGCAGTGGCCTTCATTTAATACTCGCTCATAATATGCCCTACAGTACCCCTGTACTGAGGAGTAGCAATTACCTCTATTTAACACTATCTCAGAATATGCCTTATAGTACCCCTGTACTGAGGAGTAGCAATGACCTCCATTTAACACTCGCTCAGAATATGCCCCACCGTACACATGTACTGAAGAGTAGCAATGACCTCCATTTAACACTCGCTCAGTATATTCCCTACAGTATGCCTGTACTAAGTAGTAGCAATGACGTCCATTTAACACTCACTCAGAATATGCCCTACTGTAACCCTGTATTGAGGAGTAGCAATGACCTCCATTTAAAACTCGCTCCGAATATGCCCTACAGTTCCCCTGCACCGAAGAGTAGCAATGACTTCCATTTATCACTTGCTCAGAATATGCCCTACAGCACCCCTGTACTGAAGAGTAGAAGTGACCTTCATTTAATACTCGCTCAGAATATGCCCTACAGTACTCCTGTACTGAAGAGTAGCAATGACCTCCATTTAACACTCGCTCAGAATATGCCCTACAGTAACTCTGTACCGAAGAGTAGCAATGACCTTCATTTAACACTCGCTCAGTATATGCCCTACAGTATGCCTGTACTGAGGAGTAGCAATGACGTCCATTTAACACTCACTCAGAATATGCCCTGCAGTACCCCTGTACTGAGGAGTAGCAATGACCTTCCTTTATCACGCGCTAAGAATATGCCCTACAGTACCCCTGTACTGAAGAGTAGCAGTTACCACCATTTAAAACTCGCTCAGAATATGCCCTACAGTACCCCTGCACCGATGAGTAGCAATGACTTCCGTTTATCACTCGCTCAGAATATGCCCTACAGTATCTCTGTACTGAGGCGTATCAATGACCTCCATTTAACACTTGCTCAGAATATGCCCTACAGTACCCCTGTACTGAAGAGTAGCATTTACCTCCATTTAACACTTGCTCAGAATATGCCCTACAGTACCCCTGTACTGAGTAGCAATGAGTGCCATTCAGCACTCGCTCCGAATATGCCCTACAGTACCCCTGTACTGAGGAGTAGGAATGACTACCATTTAACACTCGCTCAGAATATGCCATACAGTACCCCTGTACTGAAGAGTAGCAGTGACCTTCATTTAACACTCGCTCAGAATATGCCCTACAGTACCCCTGTACTGAGGAGTAGCAGTGACCTTCATTTAACACTCACTCAGAATATGCCCTACAGTACCCCTGCACTGAAGAGTAGCAATGACCTCCATTTCACACTCGCTCAGAATATGCCCTACAGTATCCTGTACTCAAGAGTAGCAGTGACCTTCATTTAATACTCGTTCAGAATATGCCCTCCAGTACCCCTGTACTGAGGAGTAGCAATGTCCTCCATGTAACACTTGCTCAGAATATGCCCTACAGTACAACTGTACTGAAGAGTAGCAATGACCTCCATTTAATACTCGCACAGAATATAGCCTACAGTGCCCTGTACTGAGGAGTAGCAATGAGCTACATTTAACACTCACTCAGAATGTGCCCTACAGTACCCCTGAACTGAAGAGTAGCAATGACCTCCATTTAACACTCGGTCAAAATATGCCGTACAGTACCCCTGCACCGAAGAGTAGCAATGACCTCCATTTAACACTCGCTTAGAATAACCCCTACAGTACCCCTGTACTGAGGAGTAGCAATGACCTCCATTTAACACTTGCTCAGAATATGCTGTACAGTACCCCTATACTGAAGAATAGCAGTGACCTTCATTTAACACTCACTCAGAATATGTCCTACAGTACCCTTGTACTGAAGAGTAGCAGTGACTTTCATTTAATATTTGCTCAGAATATGCCCTACAGTGCCCCTGTACTGAGGAGTAGCAATGACCTCCATTTAACACTCGTTCAGTATATTCCCTACAGTACGCCTGTACTGAGGAGTAGCAATGACGTCCATTTAACACTCACTCAGAATATGCCCTACAGTACCCCTGTACTGAGGAGTAGCAATGACCTCCATTTAACACTCACTCAGTATATGCCCTAAAGTACCCCTGTACTGAAGAGTAGCAATGACCTCCATTTAACACTCGTTCAGTATATTCCCTACAGTACGCCTGTACTGAGGAGTAGCAATGACGTCCATTTAACACTCACTCAGAATATGCCCTACAGTACCCCTGTACTGAGGAGTAGCAATGACCTCCATTTAACACTCACTCAGTATATGCCCTACAGTAACCCTGCACCGAAGAGTAGCAATGACTTCCATTTATCACTCGCTCAGAATATGCCCTACAGTATGCCTCTACTGAGGAGTAGCAATGAAGTCCATTTAACACTCACTCAGAATATGCCCTACATACCCCTGTACTGAAGAGTAGCAATGACCTTCATTTAACACTCGCTCAGAATATGCCCTACAGTACCTCTGTATTGAAGAGTAGCAATGACTTCCATTTATCACTCGCTCAGAATATGCCCTACATTACCCCTGTACTGAGGAGTAGCAATGACCTTCATTTAACACTCGCTCAGAATATGCCCTACAGTACCCTGCACTGAAGAGTAGCAATGACCTCCATTTAACTCTTGCCCAGAATATGCCCTACAGTACCCCTGTACTGGAGAGTAGCATTGACCTCCATTTAACACTCGCTCAGAATATGCCCTACAGTACCCCTGTACTGAAGAGTAGCAATGACCTTCATTTAACACTCGCTCAGAATATGCCCTACAGTACCCCTGTATTGAAGAGTAGCAATGACCTTCATTTAACACTTGCTCAGAATATGCCCTACAGTACCCCTATACTGAAGAATAGCAATGCCCTCCATTTCACATTCGCTCAGAATATGCCCTACAGTACCCCTGTACTGAAGAGTAGCAGTGACCTTCATTTAACACTCGCTCAGAATATGCCCTACAGTACCCCTGTACTGAAGATTAGCAATGACCTCCATTTAACACTCACTCAGAATATGCCCTACAGTACTTTTACTGCATGACTGTAGTGTCCTAACTTAGTTCTGTCTCTGTGGGTTTTTCACTACTGGTTTGGTGTTGCAGGCTCCAGCCAGACTCCATGTGAAGCTGGTGCCTTGGGACTTCCTACCTGCTGATTTTAAACTTCCACTTCCACTTTGTCACCAAAAAGGAGGTTCAGACATGGGAGAAGTAAAAAAAAAGAAGGCAGGAACTAAGACAGAGGGTGACAAATAAAGCATTAAAACTGTATCAGTTAATTAGATCTTTTGAATATAATGTATACAATTGCACATACATACAACATATATACAATTATATGCAGTGGATATAAAAATATTACACACCCCTGTTAAAATGCCAGGTTTTTGTAATATAAAAAAATGAGACCACAATAAATCATTTCAAAACTTTTCCAACTTTTAATGTGACCTATAACCTGTACAAGTCAATTGAAAAACAAATAAATCTGTTAGCAAAAAAATATATAAAAAATAAAAAACGTACAATACACTGGTTGCACAGATGTGCACACCCTTAAACTAATACTTTGTTTTGTGTGCACACCTTTAAACTAATTTGTTGAAGCACCTTTTCATTTAATTACAACATTCAGTCTTCTTGGGTACACTCCTGCCATCAATTAAAGAGACTCTGATTAACCCCAAATAAAGTTCAGCTGTCCTAGTAGAAATTTCCTGACATTTACTCAGTTGCCTGCTACAGCAAAAGCCATATTTCGCAGAGAGCTTACAAAGCATCAAAAGGATCTCATTGTTGAAAGGTATTAGTCAGGAGAAGGGGACAAAAAATTTCCACAGCATTGGATATACCATGGAACACAGTGAAGACACTTATCAAAAAGTGGAGAAAATATGGGGCAACAGTGATGTTTCAAAGCACTGGATGTCCCTCCAAAATTGATGAAAAGACAAGATGAAAACTTGTCAGGGAGGCTGCCAAGAGACCTACAGCAACACTAAAGGAGCTGTGGGAAATTCTGGCAAGTACTGGTTGTGTGCTACATGTGACAACAATCTCACGTATTCTCCATATGTCTGGACTATGGGGTAGGGTAGCAAGACGGAAGCCTTTTCTTACACAGAAAAACATCCAGACCTGGCTAAACTTTGCAAAACAATACATCAAGTCTTCCAAAAGCATGTGGGAAAATGTGTTATGGTCTGATAAGACCAAGGTTGAACTTTTTGGCCACAATTCAAAAAGGTATGTTTGACGCAAAAACACTTCCCATCACCAAAAGAACACCACCCCCACGGTGAAGCATGGTGGTAGCAGTATCATGCTTTAGGGTTGCTTTTCTTCAGCTGGAATTGGGGCCTTATTCAAGGTGGAGGGAATTATGAACAGTTCCAAATACCAATTACTTTGCTAGAAAGCTGAAGATGAAGAGGAATTTCACATTTCAACATGGCAATGATCCCAAGAATACATCCAAGTCAACAAAAGAATGGCTTCACCAGAAGAAAATTAAAGTTTTGGAATGGCCCAGCCAGAGCCCAGACCTAAATCCAATAGAAAATCGGTGGGGTGACCTGAAAAGGGCTGTGCACAAGAGATGCCCTAGCAATCTAACAGATTTGGAGTGCTTTTGCAAGGAAGAGTGGGCAAATATTGCTAAGTCAAGATGTGCCATGTTGATAGACTCCTGCCCAAGAAGACTGAATGCTGTAATTAAATGAATAGGCACTTCAACAAAGTATTAGTTTAAGGGTGTGCACACTTGTGCAACCAGCTTATTGTACTTTTTTTATTTTTTATATTTTTCCCCTAACAGATTTGTTTTTCAATTGAATTGTACAGGTTATAGGTCACATTACAGGTGGGAAAAGTTGTGAAATGATTTATTGTGGTCTCATGTTTTATATCACAAAAAACCTGGCATTTTAACAGGGGCGTGTAAACTTTTTATATCCACTGTATATACATGTATATATTGCATTAATTGTTGTGGTAGCACTCCTTACAGTTTATTTAATTAATTTCTTATTATGTATGTTTTTAAACATGTTAAAAAATGATTGTCCAGCACTGTGTCCTGCCATGTATTTCATAATCGTGCATTCCTTTCTTTCTCTATAATTATCGTCTGTATATTTAACAGTTACGTTATATTTAGTTAACAATGCACTTTACAGAAGAAGAGCACTGCAGATAAACTAGTGTCAAAGAATTAGAGTAAATTTCATTCAAGTAATACTTATTATGAACATTTTCTTGGAGTTGGAAGAGATAGCATGCATTACAAAATGAAAAATGTAGATCTTTAAATATTTTCACTCAGTTGTCCCACTTTACATTTCCTGTATAGTGAATTACTTATAAACCTACCCAAAATAATAGTGCATAAAGAAAAATAAATAAATAAAACAAATAATAAGCAATTTCTCTCTCTCCCCTCTCTCTCTCTATATAGATATTCTACACTCATATAAGCGCACACCCACACCCACACCCACTGTCTCACACCCCCCCACACATACCCACACACACACAATACACGTTGAGCTACATTTCATTCAAGATATCATCCTGAATCACAGTTCTTAATAGCCTGTTGATTTTCAAGCCATCATCTTAAAAACTTGGTTTAATTGTATTAACATAGCCCTGTGCATCTTTAGATAAAAACAAAACTAGAAGTTGTCTTTTCACAAGTAAATTGTGCAAATGTTGGAAACAGATGTAAGCAATGAACTCCAAGCTCAGAAAGTTTCTGCC
>NC_056737.1:1039372249-1039384749 GCF_019279795.1 Protopterus annectens
ACTCTGGAACAGACTACCTATCTATTTCAAACAGAGCTCCTCATTAGCACTCTTCAAGAAAAATCTTGATGATTGGATGGGAGATAGGAAATTCACCCCGGGGTTCACTTCTGTGGCTCTGCTCGACAGGGCACAGGAAAATAATTTTCTTGGGTGGTGAAAGCCAGGGTACATTTTTGGCTAGGTTTATATAGGCCCTAGGGCCAATAGCCTAGTACCTACCTATGAACCTATAAAAGGCAGGTAGAACTGACTACTGTCTCTTCCCATGCTGTTATATATTAGACACCCTTTGAATGTCCCAGAAGCTAAGCCAATTGATGAAGTCAATACAATTTTGTTCATGCTGCGGCACCGTTCTTGGTAACGGTATATACTACTCAAGGCTAGATTCATCCTTGCCTCAGACACATTCTGAGAACTCCATCATGTCTCTCTTCATATAGTCTAGGGAGGTACATCTCAAGTCAGTTAAACCCATGTGTAATGTGACCATGTCTTATGAATCCTTCTGCTGCAAGGACTTGAATGCATGGTGAATTCCAGCACCTGATAGGTAACTCATAGTGACCCTCATCTTGCACAGCCTGTTAAGTGGGGCTTTAGTGTGTCTTACACTGGAGGTTGGCCTCATGAGCTTTTGAAATGTGACACTGTAACTCTTTGATTTATATTTCAAAGTTGGTGCTGCATGTGTTGTGTGTTTGTGAGGTTGCTGAGGGTACTTGTTTCTTCAGTTACATTTAAAACGCCTTTATGGTTTAGGTGGGCTAGTTTTAAGAACCTCAGCATATGTAGGTCTGTTTGTAGGTGCAAAGAAACATTCCTCAAAAAAATAAACAAATAGGTAAAGAACACCCCTGCAAGAATGGCAAGCACTGTGCTTGAATCCATAAATTGCTAGCCACATGGTGTCCAGTTGCTCAGGGTAGGCTACCTAGGATAGTTATGTTTACTGAAGGTGTGATATAAAGTAAATAAACTTGAGCATTGCTGCATTAAACATGGATTGACTCACAGAATGTAGCTTGGAAGTGGATCACATGATAAGGAAAAGCTTGGATATTCTGTTTATCCAAGAGACAAGGTGGATGGGCAGTACAGTGAAGTCTGTTGGTCTGGAATTCACAGTCTTGTACTCAAGGGGAGGGCAGACTAGACATGGTGTGGAAATTTTGAAAAGAGAGAGCCTTCTAAAAAGGATGAAGCGATGAAGTTAGAATCATTGACATATTCATAGGAATCAGACTTCAGTGTAAAGGTAGAGCAGTCTTTATGATCTTAGCATATGCTCCATAGCAAATCTTTGATAGTGAGGAGGAGAGAGCATTCTGTCAGCAGTTGCAGGATCTCCTTGATAAAGTGGAATAAAAACTATTGGTCTTGATAATGAGGGACCTGAATGTTCATACTGAGGCAGGCACAGCAGGATATGAAGATAGCCTGGGTCCATATGGTTGAGGCAACAAGAAGAAGAATGAAGGAGAGGCCATTCTAGACTTCTGTTTCACAAATGGCTTAAGGATGGCCAACACATGTTTCACCAAGACAGGCAGTAACAAGATCACATACAAGAGCAGTCAGCATGCAACTCAGGTACACTTCCTTCTGATAAGGAAAGGGCATTGGGATACAATCAAATTTTGAAAAGTTATCCCTATTGAAATAGTTGGTTCCCAGTGTAAACCACTGATGGCAACTGTCATCTGGAAGCAGTGGTCAGAGAAGGCTCTAAGGTCAACAGGGCCTAGGCTGAAGAACTGGAAGCTGACTGGAGTGAAAGCAGAAGAGTTCAAATACAATTTCATGTCTCTAGCACCTCAGGAAGAAGAGGAAGAGGATGGAGTTGAAGGAGAAAGAAAAAGTCTCAAAATATTTTATTTATTTAACATTTGTTGACCAGGAAAGTCTGACTAGGACAGAGACTATTTTCAGCAGAGGCCCAGGGAGAAACACTGCAGATGCATGTCTTTGAAATGTGGGAGGAAACTGGAGTACCTGGAAGAAACCCACGCGAATGCAGGGAGGACATGTACACTCTGCACAGAAGGCACCCCAGCCAAGAATAGACCCAGAGAACCTATTGCTGTGAGGTGACAACATTAACTACTGCACCAGTGCACTGCTCAAAACAGCATGTCTGAAGATGAAAGAACAGATATGCAGTCAAGCTTGGTATGAAACTAAGGTATAAAAGGAAAGCTGGTGATAGAATGCATAAATCTTTGAAGTACTGAAAAGGAGTGAAGTAGGGAAAAACATAGGATAGAAAAGGTAGTCCAGGCTAAGAAGGAATACTGGTTGGCAAACAAAGAGGCTAAGAAAGATTAAAAAACAAGTAGTCAGAGAAACTCTGCCAGCTTCTAGAAAGTGACTCAGCAGATGACACAAGGAAACTATCAGGTTGCAATGCAGTGATTGAAAGATAAAGAAGATAACGCAGATGCCATTAGTAAGTGTACCAGCAACATTCTGCTCACCAGTCCAAAACACATCAAGAAGTTTCTGAATTGTGAAAACCCCACAAAAGCTGTGCTACCAAATACAAGGAGGATGGAGAATCCACCGTAAAAGAAGGATGAAGTGTTTGTGAGAAAATGAGATTGAGATGTGTCGAGCTCAGATGCAGTCATAGCAGAAATTAACACGATGTTGGATGCATTAGGGATGAAAAGGCTCCTGAGGGCACTCATCACAGTATGGAGAGAGAAGCATATCCATGATGACTGAAGAATAAACACTGTGGTGTCAGTGCAGAACAACAAAGGGGGTATTCACAACCATGGACAGCAAAAAGGAATCAAACTCCTATCACATTTCATAAAAGGGTTGCAAACAAAACAACCAACCAATTGAAACTGTGCTACAAAAATATCCTACCTACTTTCTCTCTCCCAAATGCTAGATAGAGATTAGCTAAGAATGTTTTAATCACAATCTAGACTATTGGCTGCTACTCCTAGCTCTACAATTTGGAGTGAATACCTACAGACTACAAATGACATAAAATAAAGGGTGTAATCTCAAGGTTTGCACTTTTGTAATGGGTTATTAGTGACGAGAACTATTCCCATGTGCAAATACAGTAATCTCACATTATTCTGATGACTATGTGAATGTAAAAGCTTCTGCAAAGAAACGCCCACTTTTGTGAAATGCGTAAAGATGATGAAATTAATCCTTACGTATGAGCAAAGTGCTACATGAAAATGTAAATACTTGTATAATTTTGGAAGTATTTGGGTATTATGGCTGAACATGACTATGTGCAAGCATGCTAGAAGTATTTAAGGTGAGTGGCATGAAGTACAACTATTTTTATTAACTTTTGAAAAATATAAAGGTGTTTTATATGTTTTCTATAGGGGTATTCTTTTTTGGATACCCTGATTGTTTCTGTAAATGGGTATAAAGCAGAAGATAGGAAACCTTGAAAAAAGGGAGACATAAAGAAGGAAACACAGAAAGAACACATCAAGAGGGTTGTGTTGGATGAGGTAGGAGAGGAGGAGTAATATATTTCTAGTAGGACATACACCCCTTATTTTTTATGTGAGAGAGTAGCTTGGTTAGGAAGTAGGGTGCAGGAGAGTGGATTTGGGAAGGAAGGAGGTGAAGAAGAGTTTGTCACAGGAGCACTGGTGTTAGTGGTGAGGATTGAGGCTTCTTGATTGCTGGGCCAGTGCACGGGTGTCACATAATTGTTTGGCAGTGGTGGGATATCCACACCACATAATTGTTTGGCAGTGGTAGGGTATCACACCGCATATTAATTGGTTGGCAAATACTAATTGGCTTGTAGTGGTGTGGGTAGAGTGAATTCCTGTAGCTTGTGTACCGTGAGCACTGAAGGTGTTTTGTACTCTAAATCAGCCATGCAGTGAATACTCAGAGTTCAGATCACAATTGTTTTAATTATTTATTTTTGTTAGCTTTGTTAGTCAGGGAGAGCAGGTAGTGTGTCAGTAGGGGAGTACGGAAAGCTGACAAGGAGCCAGCTGACTGAGATGTGCCAGGCTAAGGGAGTGATGCATGGAAACCTGACTAAGGCAGACATTATTGCAGCTTTGGTCACAGCTGCATCAGAAAACAGCAACCAGGAGGTCGATCAAACTGGCAGTGGAGATGTACCACACTCTGAGAATGGACAGCTCAACTTTTCTCCAGAGGACTTAAAAATCCATCTGGAGCTAAAGAGACTTGAGTTGGAGGCCAGGCATTTGGAAATAGAAGCAGCTGAGAGACTCAGGCATCTAAAGAGTGAGGACCATAAGAAACTGCAATGTTTGCAGGCTGAGGAGAATGAGAAACTGCTATGCCTGGAAGCTGAGGAAAAGGAGAGGCAGAGGCAGCATGAGAAGGAGATGCTGACTCTTCATCAGAGTCATGAAGGTAATGGGGAAGGTAGTAACTGAACCCCAAAAGCACAAGAGGTCAGTAAATTTCTCCCGCATTTTAAGGAGGGGTATAATTTTGATAGTTTTATTCATATGCTTGAGAAGGTATGTAAACAGTATAATGTTGACCAAAGGCTCTAGGTACGGCTCCTGACCCCCTTACTCCATGGTAAAGCTGTAACTGTGTTGTCTAAACTTGCTGATTGTTAATATTTTTATTTATTTATTATTTATTTCCAGTATGATGACCAGGGATGTCCACTGACATATTATATATATATATATATATATATATATATATATATATATATATATATATATATATATATATATATATATATATATCATGTATATATATATGTACATATATATATATGCATATTGTATTATATATGTATATTGATTATACTGCTGTTAAAAATCATTTGTTAGAATTGTTTAAGCTAACACCTGAAACTTATAGGAAAAAGTTTCATGAGCATAGACCCAAGGCAGATGAAAGTGTGTGTGAATATGTTGCTGAACTGAGCACTTATTTTCATAGATGGGTGAGTGGATGTTAGGTCACCACTTTTGAAGGGCTGGCAGACCTTTTGGTGAGGGAACAAGCCCTTAGCACTTTGGCTGAGGACATGAGGATCTGGTTAGCTGACAGACAATATGCTACTTCAGGTGAGTTGGGGAAGAAGGGAGACCTATGCCTCGTAAGCAGGGCATCCCTGCACACAAAAGGGGCCTGCAGTCCTGCTCATGGGTCTAAATGAACCTATGGTGGGCAGCACAGACTGCCCCAACCGAATCCGCCAGTAGCAGGGGAAGCCACTAGTCCAGGTACATGTCCAGCACCTAGGGTTAAATGTTTTGAATGCAACCAGTGGGGTCATGTGGCATACAGATGTCCACGAAGGCAAGCCCCTCGAGCCACACGCTCTAGGGATCTAAACCTCACCACAACAATAAATAGGACATACTGGAGGGATAGATTCCTGTCCCAGAGACTTCCCATGCTTTGGAACAAGATCCCAATCTACATTAGGCAGAGCTCCTCGCTAACACTCTTCAAAAGAAACCTTGATGAGTGGATGGGAAACAAAAAGTTTACCTCTGGGATCACTTCAGTGGCTCTGCTGGACAGAGGCACAGGGAACTAATCTAAGGGGGCGGCGAAAGCTAACACATTCTGGCCAGGCTTATAAATGCCTTCGGGCAGATAGCTTAGTACCAACCTATGAACCTATGAACCTAAAAGGTGAGAGAGCCAGTAAGTGAGAAAGACAAAATGTCAATAGTATGTTGTCTTGAGACCACAGTGGTACTGAACTACCATCCTGCACATGTCCTGATAGGGAAGAATTTGGATGAGGCAGTACCATGTGTTTAAGAAGTTACATACAGTCAGGCTAGGAGACAAGCATGTGGTTCTGGTAGCCTGGGGGAGACCCAGACAGACTGCATACTTGCAGCCAGGACTGGCGAGGTGGTTACTTCAGGGAGGGGGCTACTCAGTAGCAGTGAGACTGAATGTGAGTCACAGCTGCTTGTGGGTACTGATGTTCCCATGGACAGAGTGACTGCAAACGTAGAGGTGAGTATTAGTACCCAGGCTGACAGTGAGGCATCACTGTCAGAGGATGCCAGACTTCCTGTGGAAGAGGAGCTGGGAAGCGTTACAAAGAGAGAGTTGAGACAGGCTCAGTTCTCAGACCCTACATTGCAAGGCCTGAGGCACCTGATTCTCAAGAGATGGGGAAATCTGTGTACTGGGACAAAGGGTTACTGTATAGAGAGTGGACCCCTGAGGGAGGGCTAGAAGGTGAGAGGGTACAGCAGTTGGTAGTGCCTAGAGCCTACTGACTGGCACTTCTAGCCATAACGCATGATATTCCCTTTGCAGGTCATATGGGCATAAAATGTACAAAGAGATGTATTATGCAGACCTTCTATTGGCCTGGACTTTCCAGAGAAGTAACAGGGTACTGCAGGACCTGTGAGCAGTGCCAAAAGGTAGGCAAGGAAGAAGACAAGGTGAAAGCTCCTTTGATGCCTTTGCCTGTAATTGAGGAGCCATTTCAAAGGGTAGCTATGGATATTGTGGGGCCTCTGAGTACCCCAAGTTCAACAGGGAAAAGGTATATCCTAGTGGTAGTGGATTATGCTACACGATACCCTGAGGTAGAGGCTCTGTCCTCCATGGAGGCAGAGAAGGTGGCAAATGCTTTGTTAGAGGTTTTCAGCAGGATAGGTTTCCCAAAAGAAATACTGACTGACAGAGGTGCCAATTTCATGTCAGACCTGCTAGTTTGTCTGTGGAAGTACTGTGGGGTGAAGCAAATGAAGACTACCCCCTACCATCCACAGACTAATGGTCTTGTTGAGAGGTTAAACTCTACAATCAAGTCCATACTACGGGCATTTGCAGACCTGTTTAAGAGGGAGTGGGACAAATATTTGCCCCATCTGTTGATTGCTTACAGAGAGGTTCCCCAGGAATTTACAAGTTTTTCACCCTTTGAGTTGGTGTATGGGCATAGGGTGAGGGGACCTCTAGATTTAATTTGAGATGAGTGAGAAGGTGAGTGTGAACCTCACAAGGAGTCTGTTGTGGCATACGTCCTAAACCTCAAGATAAAGCTCAGGGAACTCAAGGGCTTGGCCCAGGAGAATCTGGCAGAAGATCAACAACAGAAAAAGGTGAGGTATAACAGGAATGCTTGAGCTAGAGAGTATGCTGTGGGGCATCAGGTAATGGTTGTCATTCCTGTCAGACACAAAAAGCTGCAAGCAGCTTGGGAGGGACTCTACAAGGTGGTAAGAAATGTAAGTGATAACTACATGGTGGAATTGCTAGGCTGGAGGCATCGGCACAAATTGTACCATGTTAACATGATGAAACCTTACCATGATAGGGAGTCCCTTGTGCTGAGCATTTGCAGTGGATTGCAGGAGGAGTCTGAGGGAGATCTGGGGACTGATCTCCTCAGTGAGGCTCGGGATGACACCTCAGTGGAAGGGGTAGCAATGTTCCAGCAGCTATCTCCTACCCAGATTAAAGAAATCTGAGCAGTGTTGCAGGAATTTGGGGGCATCTTCACTGGGAAACCAGGGTGCACCCACCTGGGGCAACACCAGGTGGATACAGGGCCCCAAAGGCCTATTAGTCAGGCCCCTTATAGAGTGCCTGAGAGAGTCAAACAGACTCTGTGGGAGGAGGTACAGGTGATGTTGTAACTAGGGGTGATTCAATAGTCCAACAGTCCCTGGGCCTCCCCAGTGGTGCTGGTGCCAAAGAAGGATGGCAGCACCAGGTCCTGTGTGGACTACAGGAAATTAAATAGTCACACCAAGTCAGATGCTTACCCTATGCCTAGGACAGATGAGACCCTAGAGCAGTTGGGTGGGGCTAAGTATCTTACAACCATTGATCTTACCAAGGGTTACTGGCAGGTGCCCTTGACTCCCAGTGCTAAAGAGAAGTCAGTCTTTGTGACTCCTTTTGGCTTGTATGAGTTCACAAAGATGCCCTTTGGGATGAAAATTGCCCCATTGACTTTCCAGAGGCTGGTAGATCATATCCTAGCAGGAGCAGGAGGGTTTGCCCTTGCTTACCTAGATGACATTGCCTTCTACAGCCATTCCTGGCAAGAGCACTTTCAACATGTCAACATGTCAGGGAGGTGCTGGGCAGACTACAGAGGCCAGGGTTGACCATTAAGCCCAGCAAATGTCGGGTGGGGATGGCAGAGATCTCCTACATGGGACACAGAGTGGGGAGTTGTAAGATCAGGCCAGAACCTGCCAAAGTAGAAACCATTCAGGCATGGCCTGCACCTGTTAACAAAAAGCAGGTGAGGGCATTCCTAGGGACAGCAGGGTACTACAGAAAGTTCGTCCCCAGTTATAGTACCATAGTTGCTCCCCTCAAAGACCTGACAAGGAAGAAAAGAGCCAGCCAGCAAAATGCCAAGTTGCTAAGATGGAACCTAGGGTTGCAAGCATATGATATGTCAGTGCAGCACCACAGTGGGATTAGCAATGCCACTGCAGATGGGCTCTCAAGACAGGGAATGGGGTAAGGTATACTCAGATTGACCTAACCCTCTCAAGCAACGTTTCTCAAGGGTCACTTGAAAAACTAGCTTGAGTTCCCTAGGGGGGATGTGTGAATATAGGTGAAGGCTGCCAGCCTAGCCAGATAGAATTTTGTAGATAATTCTGTCATTTGTAAATATTAATATAAGCCAGACTTGTTCTCTTAAATGGGAAAAATGGTGTTAAATGTGGAACTGCAGAAATGTAACAACAGTGCACTCTGCTGTAACAAAGCTGACAAGTCAATTCTTTGATGTCATAACTTGGAGCCAATATTTCTGGATGAAGGAATTCTGCCTATTGTTTTGAGACCAGGATTAATTGCTAGAATTTGCATGTATAAATGTTTTTATTGTTCTGGCTTCCTGACCAGCTGCAAGATCAAGGGCTATTAACCTCTGAGAATCTGTTAGCCTGGGAACCAGAAAGAAATGATGTAATCTGAAATGAATCAGTGGTACTGTGTTATCAATTTGAGGACAGAAAGAATGAGAGCATTAGAGCATTTGTCTTGAGAACATCCAACTCACCACTCTGCCTGTGTCTATATGTAAGTAGGATCTTAGACTTTAGTGTTTCTCTTAGATATAGCTAGGAAATAGGAAGATTAGGCTAGTTTGTTTTCCTGTGATGTCAGAACTTTTCTACTGTATTATTTTAAGTATTTCTCTGTGATCTCTGAACTCTTGACTAGCACTGTGTACTAAGAAATATTGTCTTGTGTTTTTATTATTTATTATTAAATATCTTTAAACATTTCAACTGTGGCTGTTTTGTGTAGAGATACTTTAAGCTGTAAGAGTACATTGCATGTATATAGTGATACTGTACCAAGTCACTCTAAATAAGCTTTGCTGCTCAGCCACACTTACCATTTAGATAATAATATTGCACAGTAATAATTGGACACCCTTTAATAAGGGCCTTTGACTAGCTGATAAATATTAGTGGGTTGTGGCATCTGGTACTACTGTATAGTCTGGGCAGAAAGGGGGCGCAGCTGGAAAATCTGTGCCAGCATTCCCCAGGAGGGTCTGTGTGGTTGTATATAACTCTTATCTCAAAGTGTGTTTGTCAGCTACTTGGGCAGGGACATGAAGCACTGGTTGGACAGAGAGGGTGGTCTAGGTTTTAGCTTCCTCACTAGGCTGAATCTGGACCCTATAGCTGTGCCAATGGGGAGTATGATTGGGGACCTGGAGAGAAAGGGAAAAAACAACCCCAGACAGACTGTGAGCTCTGTGTGCTCTTAAGGGAAATTGTACTTTATTTTGTGTGTATGTATTATCCTTTCCCTATATGGATGCCCCTCACTGGTGTTAGTGGTGAGGATTGAGGCTCCTTAATTGCTGGGCCAGTGCACGGGTGTCACACATACAATATGAAACATAGTAATGAACAGATATACCAATATCTAATTAGAGGCTAGGAATAAAGGTAGGAGGTATATACAGATAGTACTAAGCTGAAATGGATACTGTTCTGAACTCGTATACCTAAATCTTATATACAAATATTTTTGGGTCACCCTATAATGGAAGTTGGTCAATTTATCTTAGATTTTTGGACGATGTTTTTATTATGTGGAAGGGTGGTGAGGTCCATCAAGCATTTTTGGACTATTTGAACGGAATTTGTGATTATTTTAAATTCACTGGTGACAGTGGAAATTCATTCATTAATTACTTGGATGTGAAGTTAATGAAAGATGACAGTATTAATTGTTTTTATTCATGTTTATACCGAAAACCAACATATTCTAATGATTTTTTGGAATTTTCCAGTAGTCACCCTATATTTATAAAGAGGAATATAGTAAAAGGGCAAATGGTGTGTGCTGCCCGTATGTGTTCGAATTTTGAATTATTTAAATCAGAGTTGGAAAAACTGGTTAATATGTTTGAAGCCCGAGGTTATCCATTGAGTTTTATTAATAACATTAAGGATCAGGTATGTGTTGAATGGGGTATTAGATTTAAGCCACTATTAGGTGAGGATGAGGAGAAGGTGGATCATGATACAGGTGTAGACATAGATTTTACACAAACTATGGTATTGACTTATGGTGAGACATCACATGTAGTTAAAAACATAATTAAAAACAACTGGACAATGTTCAAAGGGAATATGGAGCTACTTAAAATTATTGGTGAAGGCCCTCATTTTACATACCGGGTGAATAGGAACTTAAAGAGCTTAATGGAGAATCCAATTTCTGAAAAAAGATGTTTTAGAAAGGGTACTTATAAATGTGGGGCCTGTGATTACTGTAGATTCATTATTGACACTCCCTCTGTGACACTTGGACCCAACCAAACAGTAGTTAGTTTTATGGCAGGTACATGTACATCTCAGGGCTTAGTTTATTTGGCCGTATGTCAGTACTGCGGTCATTTTTATGTTGGGAAAACAGAAAGGCGTCTGAGTAGGAGAATATATGAACACATGTACAGTATTACGAAAAAGGATGATAATAACGCCTTATACAAACACATAAAGGTTAACCATGCTGACCATATTTTTAAATTTGGTATTTTAGAAAGTGTAGGTAAAAATTTTAGGGGGGGTGACTGGGGTAACCAGTTGCTTCGGGCTGAGGTTAGATGGCAGTTGAGGCTAAATGCAACAGCTCCCCCAGGTTTAAATGAACATATTAGTTTAAAACCTGAATTAAGGTATCGAGCAACACAGTTTTGATATATTAACACATTATTCAACCCTGACAACTTCACTTCATGTTATTTTAAAAAGTTTTACCTTTTTAGAACAACGTAATTATAAAATTATTTCACAAGACAAACAGTTTTTTAACTTTTTAAAAAAGGATTTTTTCAAAAAATGCACTGTCACTTTAATTTTGTAATTGATTTTTTATTGAAGGTACTGGGTACTTATATAAAAATGGTGTCAGTTCATTTTATTAACTGTTCTGATGAAGTCTATTGACGAAAGTGCTTGACCTGTATTGTGGATTATTGGACTATTCATTCGTTTTTATGTACAGTGGATTACTTTATGTGGTGTGAATAAAAGTGTTTATTTTGGTGGTCGTAGGACATTGGCTCAAGGAGTGGTTATTGGAAGTTATTTGTGTTCGTTTGCCACTCTTTTACACACCGATTTGTGTTATATACAAATATTGCACTAAACTCAAGCAGATATAAAGCAGAAGCTCCACACAAAGGTGGAACAAGCTAGAAGTGCTAATGGGGTGGAAGGGGAAGATAGAGGAGTAAGAGACGAGACTGAGTGAACAGTATATGTGGTGGTGAGAGGAAACTAGATGTAAGTCAGTTGGATATGTATTTGGATTTGAGATGAAGTGAGGTAGTTAAGCATGTTATATCAGGTCTGAAAAATTGAGTGAGGAGGGAAGAGGAGGGTAAAGAGTGAGCTAGAGCCTGCAGAGGAAGGAATGCAATGATCAGATGGTGTGAGGCAGGATGGGTAGGGGAGGGGAGAGGAAGGGGAGGTAAAAGGAGGGTTACTAGTTGGGACTGGTGCATGGGCATAACAAGAGACTTTTTAAATGAATTTTTAGTGCAGTCTTGAAGTGATTGCATAAAGGTAGTGTGGTAATAGAGGGAGGGAAATTGTTCCATAATCTGGATATGATGCAGGAGAATAGTGTTACTCCCTCTGAGATTTTGGGTTTGGTCACTAGAAGTAGATTTTTGCTGCTGGATCGTAGTCGTCTAGTGGAGCAGTAGGGCTGGAGAAGGTTTTGAAAGGATGAGATTTTAAGAGAATGGTTTACTAACTTGTGGGTGAGAGAGAGTTGATTCAGCTGAAGAAGTTGAGGGAGGTCAAGCCAGTCAAGTTCTCTAAGTGAGATGCAGTGGTGGCTGCGATAAGATGCACCAGTGGCAAACTTAGCAATTTTAGTGTAGCAAGCCTTGAGCTTGTTTAGGTCTGTTTGTCTAAGGTAGGTCAGTATAGGAGAGGCATAGAGTAAAATGGAGATTAGGTGGGAATTGGCAGCAGAAATTCTGGCTGTCTTGGTGATGAATTGTT
>NC_056737.1:1039389749-1039489749 GCF_019279795.1 Protopterus annectens
GGGCTCTGTCTCACGTGAACTGGGATTTTGTTCCAGAGTATGGGTAACCTCTGTGTTATGAATCTATCCCTCCAGCATGTCCTATTCATATTTGTGCAGAGGTTGAAATCTTTAGCTCGTGTGGTTCTGGTGGATTTGGATTTTTGAGATGGAGCATGTCCATCAATTCCTGGTTGGACATGGCCCTGTATGTTAGGCACAAATCACCTCTGAGCAGGTGGTATGCTACTGAATAGAGCTGGAGTTTCTTTAATCTAGCTGGATACGGCACATGTTTTAGACCTATGATCCTCTTGGTGAGGTACTTCTGGGGTCTTTCCAGTTGTTGCATGTGCCGGGTGAGATACATCCCAAATGGAGCATTATATTCAATCATGGGCCTGACAAGGGAGGAATATAGAGGTACAATGACCTCCTTTGATCTGGATGAGAATCCCTTCATGATGAGATGGGCAAGGTAGAATGTCTTTCTGACCACTTTGGCAACATGGTTGTCAAAGGAGAGGTCACTATCGACTTGAGTCCCCAGGTCTCTGATTACATCTTCCGTATTCAGTGGGTTATTGTCTACGTGATAGTTTGTGGGTACTTTGTTTTTCCCAAAGGGGATGACTATACATTTTTGGCGTTAAGTTTGAGGCCATGATTCCGGCACCAGTTGTCCGTTTCAGTGAGACCTTTCTGTAGGATGTGTGTGTCGGCAGGTGAATCCACTATGGCACCCAGTTTGCAGTCATCTGCAAACTTTGTCAGCCATAATCCTTCCATATTTGCTTTCACATCTGAGAAATAAATGCCGAATAGGAGTGGACCCAAGACAGAGCCCTGTGGGACACCACTTGTGACGGGTTTTGAGTCTGACATGGCTCCAGCAATTTTAACCTTATGGGTTCTGTTTTTAGCCAATTTGCTACCCATCTTGTGACATATGGATTTACATTTAGGCTGCTGAGCTTGTCAATGATGCCAGAGTGTGGTATTGTGTCAAAGGCCTTAGCTAAGTCCAAATAGGCAGTGTGGACAGCCTTGCCCTCATCGATGGCACTAGTGACTGTCTCAAAGAAGTCAACCAGGTTTAAGAGGCAGGATCTGCCTTTTACAAAACCGAACTGTGTGGGATCAAGGGTCTGCAGATCCCCTATGTCACCATTTATGAGTTCCATGATGATTCTTTCCATAGCCTTACAGATCAGGCTGGTCAAACTTATGGGGCGGTAGTTACCTGGGTCAGTAGAATTTCCCCTTTGTGGAGTGGGACCACTGTTGCTGTGCCAGTGTTCAGGTACATATCCTGTAGTGAGGCTAAGATTGAATAGAGTTATTAGGGCGGGTTTAGTTCATCTTGAGTTCACGTAACACGCAACCGGGATACCATCGGGTCCCATAGATGCTGTTTTTTGCCTTGTTGAGTGCTGATTTCACCTGTGTGTCTGTGATGACTGGTAGGTTACATTCAGCAGGGATAGTTACTTCATCTTTAGGGGGTGAGGGAGGGAGAAATTTGCACTGAACCTATCTGCCAGAATGTTGGCAATGTCAGTAGGGTCAGTGAATTTTTGTCATTGTGTACTAGCTCAGGGCATTTTTGAGAATTTCCTCCCAAGGTTCTGACATAATTGAAGAAGGCTTTGTGATTGTCTTTGGTATCCTTGGCAATCTTTTTCTCAAAGTTTGCTTTAGATGTTTTTATGAGAGAGCGTAGTCTTTTACTTGTGCTGATCAGGGAAGCCTTTCCCTTGTGGGATTTGGCTTTGTCCTGCAGTAGCTTCCTTCTTTTGTTGTACCGTTTGTTTATAGCGGGTCCACCAAACCGGCGTTTCCTTGGTGGAGAGGGTCTTGGTTTTAGTTGGGATTGCTTGATCCATGCATTCTTGGAGATGTCCGTAGAAGGCTTTTGTGAAGGATTCAGCATTTTGGGATGTGGTTTCCATTAACCCAGTAGGCTTAAAGGATATCATTTCTGACTTAAGGAGCGCAAAGTCAGCTTTTGAAAAGTTTTTCACTGTAGTCTTTTGTTCTGGGGATGGGGGTGGGATATGTACATCCAACGTGATCAGTTTATGATCAGATTTTACTAGTGAGGGGTTTATATCCGGTGGAGCATTTGGACCCCATGTTTGTGATAATCAGGTCAAGTATATTATCTCTCCTCGTAGGAGAGGTGACCAGTTGCTCCATAGCATTTGAGTTTATGAATTCCAGGAATCTTTGGGCTAGGGTGTTAGGGCTAGAATAGTGAGCCCAGTCTATGTTGGGGTAATTGAAGTCACCCAATATGATGGTGTTTGGTGTGACATTCATATCCTCCAGTGTTTTCAGGAATGCTTGATGGGATTCCTGGAATTGGGAGGGTGTTCTATAACATGCGACCAGTTGTATGGCAGTTTTGCCTATGGTGAGTAAAACTTGTATGGTTTCTGATGCTTCATGAGTAGCCACCAATCAAGAGGTGTAGGTGTCCTTTATGAAAATGGACACTCCCCCTCCCTTTGTGGTTCGGCCTGGAACTTGAGGCCAAAACGCATGATATGAGGTATAGCCTGGTAGCGCTGGAGTGCTCTCAGGAGCCTTGAACCAGGTTTCAGTTACTGCACAGACATCGATGTTCTCCATACTGAGAAGTGCTTCGAGTGCCTGCATCTTGAGATTTAGACTTCTGGCGTTGAGCAGCATTACCCTTAATTTTTTTCCATTTTTGTTTTTTATGGAGGTTGATTTGTCCTTTGCGCATTGCCTAAAAAAGGCACTATGGGGTGGCAAGAGCCTTGGCCAGTATCCGGAAGCCCAGTGGTGACAGGTGCAAGCCATCCCTTGCGAAGCAACGTGGCTTGTCCAGCATATCATCCCAGGCTGACAGACATTGGATCCCCCTAGAATGAAACCAGTGATTAAGCCAATTGTTAAAACTGATCATTTTGTCTTTGTACTGAGGCATCATTCTTGGCGAAGGCAGGATGCTGCTCAGGGTCAGGGTCATACCAGTCTGGGCTACATAATCGGAGAGCTCCTCAATGTCTCTTTTCATGTAGTCCAGGGAGGTACGTCTCAGGTCATTCACACCCGCATGGACAATGACTGAATCATACTTGTACTTGCTTTGGAGTGACCTGAGTGCGTGTGTAATGTGGCGTATCCTAGCCCCCGATAGGCAGCTCACCGTTACCCTCTCCTTATTCAGCCTGGTAAGTGGAACATCGGTGTGTCTGACTATAGAGTCACCTATTACTAATGTCTCTGGCATAGTATTTTGCCTTAGGGGCTGTGATTGTGTGACACACCTGTTGCTTGAGGTATGTGTTGTAGGTGTTGTGTTTTGTGGGGGTGTATTTCTGGGTGTCTGCTTTGGAGGCCTCTGTTGTTTTGGTAAGTTTTTTACAAGAGCCTCCGAGTATGTCTTTGTGTTTTTATGTGTTTGGTTTGCATTGGTGGTGGTTATTTGTGTGACTGGTTTTGCCTTGGGTGTGGGTACCATCTCTTCCTGACTGGTCTTGCCAGTCCTGAGTTGAGAGAGTTCAGCCTCCAGTCTGGCTATATAGTTGCATCTCTCACAAGTATATGTGTTAGTAGGAAGGAGGAGAGGGTTGTCTGTGTACATGAGACAATTGTAACATTGTCTTAAGATTCCCAGATTAACCAGCTGAACAAGAGAGGATGCTAGTGGTCTACCACTCGACATACTAGAATATTTTAAGGAGTGTTGTGCCTTTAAGGGAAGTGGGTATTCACAGGGGTAGTGGATGCCTGTGGTGCTTACTTTAGGGTAAGAGTGCTTGGTTTTATTATGAGTGCTTGCTAAGGATAGAAGTTCCGAAAATAAGTGCTAATATATACAGCTAGATAGACTGAGTAGAGCTTCTAAGGGAAAAATTGAAGAGCAGACTTGGCGGAGCCAGAAAAAGTTAAAACCTGTATAGAATAGTTTACACCTGTATAACCGCTGTTGCGCTAGGCGCCCAAAAGCTCAAAACGCTCTGAGGCGGATTTTTATACAGGAACTTGAAAAGAGCTAGAAATGGTCCAAGGCAACCAATGAATTACAGCTCAAGTGCTGAGATCACTTCCCCAGGGACAGATAGGCTGCTCAAGGCTCCCCACTCCCACTGGTGAGCTCAGAAACTTCCTTCTATCCAAGTAAGGCAATGGCCAACACAGGAACTACACACAGCCCAGAATACAGCAGAGCCTGTATACTGGTCTTAACTAGTCGAGCAAAGGCGGGAAAACAAGGAGTATTTTTTTTTTTGTTTTTTTTTAGAAAAGAACACAGAAATGCAGTTAGGCAAACAGTAAAAATCGATTAACACAGGCTAGCACACTTTAGTGAGCAGCCTCAGCAATTAAATTAGCAAAAAAACAGTAATATTCGACCAGAGTCGACCAAAATGCTACTTTTAAGTGCAGATACTTTAGAATACAGCAGAAAAACACAAAAACAGTTGTATCTTATTAAATGAAAGCCAGAGAGGACAATGCAGATAAAAAGCCAAAAAGTACTTAAATCAGGAAAGTGGTCGCTTCTTTCAGTTCTCTGTAGCCAGGACCCTCTGCAGGACCACGTGGAGCTCTGCTTGGGTATATAGCCAAAAAAAACGCCCTGAGGCGGATTTTTATACAGGAACTTGAAAAGAGCTAGAAATGGTCCAAGGCAACCAATGAATTACAGCTCAAGTGCTGAGATCACTTCCCCAGGGACAGATAGGCTGCTCAAGGCTCCCCACTCCCACTGGTGAGCTCAGAAACTTCCTTCTATCCAAGTAAGGCAATGGCCAACACAGGAACTACACACAGCCCAGAATACAGCAAAGCCTGTATACTGGTCTTAACTAGTCGAGCAAAGGCGGAAAACAAGGAGTATTTTTTTGTTTTTGTTTTTAGAAAAGAACACAGAAATGCAGTTAGGCAAACAGTAAAATCGATTAACACAGGCTAGCACACTTTAGTGAGCAGCCTCAGCAATTAAATTAGCAAAAAAACAGTAATATTCGACCAGAGTCGACCAAAATGCTACTTTTAAGTGCAGATACTTTAGAATACAGCAGAAAAACACAAAAACAGTTGTATCTTATTAAATGAAAGCCAGAGAGGACAATGCAGATAAAAAAAGCCAAAAAGTACTTAAATCAGGAAAGTGGTCGCTTCTTTCAGTTCTCTGTAGCCAGGACCCCTCTGCAGGACCACGTGGAGCTCTGCTTGGGCTCAACTTATTGGGTCCTTGTACATAGCCTGCACTAATTCTACCAGTTTATGTGGGGTTTTGAACCACCACAGTCTGTCGAAATCAGCTTTCTTGGGACCTTGTCATATGCTTTCTCCAAATCTAGGAATGCCCTGTTGGCCTCTTTCCTCATCTGTAGCTTCGTCTCAACTATCTATCTCACTGCAAACATCGGGTCAGTTGTGCTGCATCCTGATCTGAATCCTAACTGCTCATCTCCCATCTTACATGCTAGTTTATCCATTTATAATTCACCCTCTCCAGAACTTTTATGCAATGTGACAGGAGTTTGATATCTCTGTACTGGCCACAGTTGTGGATGCCCCCTTTATTCTTGTACACTGGCATGAGTATGCTTATTCTCTAGTCATCTGGAATACACCTTTCTCTCCACACTGTTATTAGTACCCTCGGGAGCCATTTCTCCCCTATCTCACTCAGCATCATTACCATAAATGCTGAGATCTCATTTGAGCCTACTGCTTTCCCTGACTTAATTTTCCTTAGTGTTATCCTTACTTCTTCTAGGGCGGGCTTCTGTTATTCTCTCATGGTAGGTGGTTTTTGGGGCAGTACAGCTTCTGTGGGGTTTTCTTCATTCAAAAGCTTCTAGAAATACTCCTTTCATCTGCCTTTGATGTCCTGTGGATTGATGATCAGGTTGTTGCTGGCATTCCTTATGAAGGGTGTCTGACATACCTTTCTACCTGGAAACATCAAAAATCTGGACAAAGGCCCATGAAAAATATGTACAAATGGCCAAAAATCTGTACTTGGATTAACATAAAATTTGCATCCATAAAGAGATAACCCCACACACTCCGGTGTAATTGTTGGATACAAACTTTTAAACACAAACTGAAGAACAGACAACCAAAATATGATAGTGAAACACAAAATAAGCAGAAGAACAATAGTGTTTTATTTACATTAATGTTTGAACTTGTGCAAAACTAAAATACAATTTTCTTTTATAAAAATAAAATTAACTACGGCTGCCCTTCGGCCTTCTTCATTAAATAACACAAAATATAAACTAGAGCAAAACTGTTTTATATCATTAACATCTGAACTTGTATAAAACTAAAATACAATTCTCTTATATAAAAATAAAATTAACTTGTACTAGTCTAATACTACACCGCATACCTCTCAATCTTTTACAGCAAGAAATCTAGACAAAGCCACAAATAACGGGGGACCAAAAAAAGGCAAAGAAATACAGTTAGTCAGTGACACTTTTTAAATACTGCTCATCTAAACTTAGATTGTGGACAAAATAACAGATTTTGCATAGCATAGCATGAATTTTCTGAAGGATGAAGTCTGAAAATCAAATGTAATGTCTGCTGCCTGCCATTATTTTCGGACTTCAGTTCAGTCCTCAAAGATCTGCCTCTGCCAGTAATTTGCCAGAAAACTACAATTTTATGAGAAACTGACCCATAGCAGAAAGCCAAAAGCTTAATTTCTTTCAGTAGTTTCAAGTATGCACAAGCACCAAAATGAAACATTTTCCCCAGGCTTGCTTTTGATCAATTTCTCCTTAAAGTCCAATGTAAACTAAACTTTAATATGGTCTCGGTAATCTCAGCTTTTTGCATGGCAATCTGATACACTGCTGATTAAAGTTGTTGGATTGCTAAGCTACTGTATAATGTATAACTCCACTTACAGAATTATTTTTTTGGGTCCATATTTTGGATGGCACAGTGGTGCAGCGGTAGTGTTCTCACCTCCCAGTAAGAGGTTTTCCAGTTTGATTCTTGGTTGGAGTGCCTTATGTGCAGAATCTGCATGTCCTCCCTGCTTCATGTCAGTTTCCTATGGGTACTCTGGTTTCCTCCAATGTTTCAAAGACATGCATCTAGAGCATTTCTCCCTGGGTCTCCACTGAAAATTGGCTTAGTTCCAAGTTTGACTTTCCTGGTAAACAAATGTTAAATAAGAAAATGAAATAAAAAATATTTGCTGCATGAGAGGAGGTATTTAAGCAATAACCCACGCCTGGGTGTGGGTAATGCTGGATTTACCCACGGTTGGTGTGGTTTGGTCACGAGGGTGAGTAAATCCAGAATTACCCACACCCAGAAGTGGGTTATTGCTATTATACAATGACATTATTTAAGAAAAAAATGCTTATTTTTCTTAAATAATGGCATTGTATAATGCCTCTCTGCTGCCCTTCCGCAGCTGTCCGGTATCCTGGAGCAGTTCTGATGTACTGCGCATGCATATGCGTACACAGTACATCAGAGCTGTGTGTAGAGGAAGCAATGGAGAAAGGAAGATCTCTGTCGCTTTCTTAAAGTTGTCTCGCTATGTTAAACAAGTTTAAAAAAAAAAGTTTAAACAGCTTTAAAAAAAGGAACGGAGAAAGGAAGATCTCTATTGCTTTTTTTAAAGCTATCTTGCTATGTTAAACTTGTTTAACATAGCGATTAGAGCAACGGAGCTCTTCCGTTCTCCATTGCTGCCTAACACAAAAAAAAGTAAAGACTTATACTAATGGAAAAAGTCCAGGCGGCCGGACCTTTTTCCATTAGTATAAGTCGGATTTACAACGGGCACACTGACCCAATCAGCATGCACATTTTGGAATATTAGTGTGGGGGGGGGGGTCATTGTATAATACAGAATAATTTCCATATAGAACACACTGTAAGCCAATGAGATGTCAGAAGCTTGCATTATTATCACAACTCATCATAAAATTTTAAATAATTAACTGTATTTTATTCTTTTGTATTATTGCATATCTGTAGCATTATATTCCATGATGCACTTTGTTGTATGACTCACTTTTACCATTACTGTCAAATATTACTATTGTATAGCCCTACTATAGATGTTACTGGCCATGTTCTAAATGAAAATTGATCCCTGGTCTAGCTGATCCCTGTTTTTATAAGAAATAAATGTTATTATTATTATGTGTGTGTGTGTGTGTGTGTGTGTGTGTGTGTGTGTGTGTGTGTGTGTGTGTGTGTGTGTGTGTGTGTGTGTGTGTATGTGTGTGTGTGTGTGTGTGTGTGTGTGTGTGTGTGTGTGTGTGCGTGTGTGTGTGTGTGTGTGTGTGTGTGTGTGTGTGATTGTGTGTGTGCATGTATGTTTATGTGACAAATACTGATAAAATAAAAACAAATATAAATCTGAGTCTTGCAAGATGAAATGTCTGCATGGCAGTGTTGAGTGACTGTAACAGCTTTAATACTGCGCAAACTCTGAATGTGCAAAAGCTGGCAAAATGGCAGGCAACCACACACCCCTCTTTTAGTAGAGCAAGTCCCTCTTTGGGCTGTTATGGGTGAGATCTGAGATGAAGTGGCAAATATCATGTGATTTTTGATAAATATTTTATGACTTTTCTCCCCTGGTAAGCAGGTGATAAAACAGAGAGGCAGACCTCAGACATTATATTTTATATGAATGGTACCAGTCAGCCCCAGCCTGTCAAAACAACAGCTTAGTTAGCACACTAAACAAAATCTACACTACAATCTCCCACCTCTTATAGTTCTCTGCTTCGAACGTACTTCATAATCAGGATGTACAATGTAGTATTCATACAAATAAAGCTTCCTCCCAAGATGTTATACAATCTCCCACCTCTTATAGTTCTCTGCTTCGAACGTACTTCATAATCAGGATGTACAATGTAGTATTCATACAAATAAAGCTTCCTCCCAAGATGTTATGCAGCTAGCTTGGAAATTTGTTCAATAAAATACATGTAACATGCCTATATGATGCCTTTATAGTTATGCAGTTTGCCTTGCAGTTGTCAGTCTGATGTACAATTATACATACAAAATACAATAGATGATTTGAATTCAAGTAGTACACGTACATTTAAACTTCATTTCTAGCTCCTGGATAAAATTGGTTGCACTTGCTGTGGGTGCGGGCTGGGGGACATAAAACGTCCAGTGCCAGATGGTCATACTAGTACATCTCACTCACTCGCCAGTCACAACACCATATCTCTCTCAACCTCAAAAAAAAAAAAACTGCATTGCATTGCATTTTTCACTTCTTTTTTTTCTTAATTCTTTGTTTTATGGTAGTACGGTACGGTAACGGAACCTGAAGGAGCCGGGGGAAGAACTGTGTCTGGTGGTGCTACTATTGCTGGCACTGGTGATATAGTTTTTCATCTTCAAAGTTTGACTTCTTCTTTGAGTGAGATCTGACATAAGACCACGAACACCGATCACCAGACCAGGACAACTCAAGTCTGACTGATGACTGCTGCAGACTTCCTGCTGGACTCTGCCACCTGTAAGTGCACTGACTGACTGTCTGTCTGTGTCTGCACTCTAGTCTGCATTAGTTAACTTAACTACTGTGAACAAATGAACCATGAATGGCTTGCCTGCACGTACGTGTACTTGCTTGGAACATAAACACAGTAGTGTACAGCTCCTCAAGCCCAGCCATATTTTGACAGGCTGTCAGTCTGCTCAAAATGCTGATGTCATTGCGCATACCCTACACGTGATGATGTCAGCAAAAATTAAAAAAAAAAGACTGGGAAATTCAGAAATTAAAGGGGCCACTTGGTAAATCGTGGCACCCCAACATTTTAACATCATAACCAGTAAATAACCAGAAATTTGGTACGGCTGAGAGGTATGGCCTCTTTTCAATAACTGCCATGAGATTTTCTTACATCCACCTGAGCATCCATCAGCTCAAGCTGATGGGGCCTCAGTTTAATACCTAATCTGAATAATACAATGATGGGTCATTGTTATTCAAAAATGAGCATGCTGATTGGCTAGACTAACCAGCATGCCTATTTTGTAAATTGCGCATATACAAATAGAAAAAAGTCCAGTCACAAAAATACCATTGAGTAGCTGGTCTTTCTTCTGATGATATATGCTACGGGGACATACCTCTCAACTGTACAGATTTTTACCTCATATTTTTGGTCTGTTCCTCATAAAATTTATAATTTTCTGACAAATCACTGAAGATTGAAGTCACTAAATAATGACATGCATTTGAGTTTCAGACTTCATATTCTTCAGACAATGCACACTAACACAAATCATGTTAGTCCAGCTGCTTAAGTTTATGACAGCAATATTTACAGTCTGTCCTTCAGACAATACACACTAACAGAAATTTTATTTTAGCAACTTTCTAGGTTTATAACAGCAACATTTACATTCTGTCCTTCAGACGATGCACACTAAGACAAATCTTTTTATTCTAGCAGCTACGTTTATAAGAACAACATTTGCAATCGGTCCCTATTTTGGGGCCCTTGTACCCCATTATTTAAGGCTTTATCCACATTTCTTGAGCTTAAGAGCTTAAGAAGCATGTACAGACTACAGACCAAATACAAGAAGAAAAAAAACAGATACATTCTACATAACTAAAGAAACATACCTGATTTTTCTTGTATTTCTCTGCTGTCTCAGTAAACTCCGCACCACAGAGCTTTACAATTTGTATAGTAAAAAAAAGAAAAGGGCGATGGAGATTCTCATATCTCCATTTCTTCTATGGAACATCACTGATGTACTGGGGACATAAGTCCTATATGCACGCGCAGTGCATCAACAAATGTGGAAGAACAAGAAACAATGTAGCGGGCCACTAAGGCACCGTTATGCAAAGACATTAATGTCATTGCATAATTACAATAACCTGCAGCCTTCTGCACCAATGGCATGTATGCCTGTCGGGTGCCAGGATCCACCACATAATGCATGCACTCAAGTCACTCCACAACAAGTACAAATACGACTCTGTCATTGTCCATGTTGGAGTAAATGACTTGATATGTACCTCCCTGGACTACATGAAAAAAGACATGGAAGAGCTCTCGGATCATGTGGCCCAGGCAGGTATGACCCTAGCCTTGAGTAGCATCCTGCCTTCACCCAGAATGATACCACAGTGTAAGGAAAAAATGATTGACTTCAACAATTGGCTAAGCTTCTAGTGTCATTCAAAGGGGATCCAGTATCTAACAAAAACAAAAAGAATACGGACTGCACCGACTGCTGTTTATTGACAAAGCTCACGACAAGCTCCAAAATACTAAGCGCTTTCACCATATAACAATCAATGGCTTCTTCAGAGTACAAGGAGCATTACATCACAAACACTTATAAATATTTTACACATTCAAATGCACCTATCACACACCTTAGTTAATTAAATATGCTAATAAGCCGATACATTTCAATTACCAAAAAATATATGTATATAAAAATGTATTGCATAAAACTGATGTGTAAAAATAAAATAAAATGAAATAATTCAAACTGAATTGATGCACATTCTAGAGTCAATCCATTGCATTCGTCTATTAACTAGATATTATTTCTATAATGTTGCCAAAAATGTGTATAAAATACTTATTTAAAGTGACTACCCCAAACAATACAAACAAACACTATCTAAATAACATTAGATAGCCATAGCTTTCTGAGCAATGGCATGATTGAGATATGGTCGTTGAGCCCCGGAAAAGATGTAGCATTAAAAATAACTTGCCATTTGTATTCAAGGGACTCAATTTTAACATTGTCATCACCCCCTCGTTCACTCCCTACTACCCGATCAATCACAAAGAAAATTAATTTTTTTTTAATTATTACATTTAGTAGAATGTACATTCACGGCATTGTGAGTGTCTTTATTTTTGATGGCCCTTAGATGTTCTGCAATCCTTTCTCTCAACGTACGAGTGTTTTTTCCTATGTAAAAACCTGGGCATGTTGTACATGTTGCCAAATAGACCATCATTTTGGAATTACAATATCTACCTGGGCAGGGGATCATCCTATTGTACCCCCAAACTGTGACATAGGGTCCATCATTAATAAATTTGCAGAATCTGCATGCCCCGCATTTGTACATACGGGAGCATATATGTTCTGCCTTGTGCTCTTCCAAAAGATTTTTAATGTTTCTCCCTCTAGAAAATGTTACACGTGGCATCTGACCTAACTCATTTTTTGTTTCATTGTCAAAGGACAAATCCCATGCTCTCCTAATGATCTCTGTGACCAGCGGTGTCTGATGATTGTACTTCAAAATGAGTGCTCTAGTGTCAGGGATTCCAGTGTGTTTACCAAACAATCCACCCAACCCATTCAAGATGGGTGTAAATGATGTGTCCCTTTTGCCCATCACCTCAATTCTAACTGCTATCAAGAGCTTCAGGGGATATCCCCGGTTGTAAAGTACAATCCGTTCACAAAAGGATGACTGGAAGAGAAAAGTCTCCTCCCAATGGAGAAGTAGCAAATAGGCAAAAATGGGTACACACTTGGCACCCATCGCTACCCCTGAAATCTGATGAAAATTTTCACCTTCAAAACTCAAGTAATTGCTCTTCAGGACCAATTCCATAAAGGCAACCATAATGTTTAACTTCACCCCATCCACCTGCTTACTCTTCAGGAGGCTTTCTCTAAAATATTCCACCCCTTCATCGTGTGGAATTGTTGAAAAGAGGTTTACCACATCTATTGTAAGGAATGTCCAATTCATATTGTCCTTATCCAAGTTAATTAAGCATTGAAAACAGTGCCATAAATCTTTCAATATAGCCGTATTGTTTTTGTTTTTACTAGTTTTTACCCTTTTGGGTTGTGTAGTTTATTTAAGGGATCTAGTATCTGTCTGCCTGGGACGACATGATCGACAAACCACGATGCTTTGCCAGAGATGGTCTGCACCTGTCACCCCTAGGATTCAGGTTACTGGCTAAAACTCTTGCCACCCCTATAGTGCCTTCTTTAGGCAAGGTTCAAAGGACAAAACCATCACTGTAACAGATACAAGCATGCAAAATATGAAGGTAATGCTACTCAATGTAAGAAGTACAAACCTCAAAATGCACTCTCTCGAGGCACTCCTACAAATGGCGAACATCGATATCTGTGCAGTAACTGAGACCTGGTTCAAGACTCCAGAGAACACCCCTGCAATACCAGGCTACAACTCTTACCACACTTTTCGGCCACCAAACCAAGACTGAAACACAAAAGGTGGAGGAGTGTCCATATACACCAAGGATATTCACACCTCCAGGCTAGTTTCCAACACAATGCATCTGGAATTCTCCAGGTGCAACTAACACTAGGTAAGACTGCAATCCAAATTGTAGCTTGCTACAGATCTCCCACCATGCCCCAAGATTCTCACTACACTTTTCTAAACATACTGGAAAATATTAAGATGCAACCAAACACTCTGATACTGGGTGATTTCAACTACCCTGCCATTAACTGGGAAAACTACTCGGGTACCAACACCTTTTCCCAATGGTTCTTGGAATTTATAAATTGCAATGCCCTGGATCAGCTAATCCATTGTCCCACCAGGGGCTCCAATATCCTAGACCTGGTCATTACCAATATGGGAGATAGATGCTCCACACCAGTGGTCACCCCCTCATTGGTCAGGTCTGACCATAAGCAAATCACCTTTGGCATCCACATCCCACCCCCACCCCCCAGTAAGGAAACCTTCGTAAAAAAAATCACCAAAGCCAACTTCATGCTACTTAAGTCAGAAGTGACAAACTTCATGGCACCCATGCAGACGAGAGCTGAAAGTTCGACTGCTGAATCCTACACTAAGGCACTGTATGATCAGATCCACTTGTGCATGAATCGTGCCATCCCAAATAGAACTAAGACGCTCTCCTCCAAAAAAAGGAAGCCAATCTGGTAGTCTCCTGCCATAAACAAACTATACAATAGAAGGAAGAAACTATTGCAGAAAAGAGGAAAATCCCAGGATGCAAAAAACTCCCTTACCAGCCTCAGTAAGAAGCTGAGATCCCTCATAAAATCCTCCAAAGCTAGTTACGAAAATAAAATTTCCAAAGATTCCAAAGACAACCACAAGGCATTCTATAGTTATATCAAGAATCTAAATAGCAATGCTCAGATCTGCTCTGAGCTACAACAGAATGGCATTAAAAATACTGATCCCAAGGATATTGCCAATATCCTGGCAGATTGATTTAGTGCCAACTTCACCCCCATCTCACCCCCTAAAGGGCCTATCAAAATACCAAAAGATTGCCAAATTCCGGTAATCACGGCCACACAGGTAGAAGCCGCACTATCCAAAGCTAAGAATACAGCATCCATGGGACCAGATGACATCCTGGGCTGTGTACTACATGAACTACAAAATGAACTGGCACCTCACCTAAGTGTCATATTTAATCATAGCCTCACCTCAGGCTTCGTGCCCACTGAGTGGTGCACAGCTACAGTTATCCCACTCCACAAGGGGGGGAAATCCACCTCGGATCCTAAGAACTACCGTCCCATCAGTCTAACGAGCCTGATCTGCAAGGGCATGGAACGCATTATCATGGAACTTATAAACAAAGACATTGGTAACCTTCAAACACTGGACCCCACAAAGTTTGGGCTCGTGAAGGGCCGATCTTGTCTCCTGAACCTGATTGACTTCTTCAAATCAGTCTCCAGAGCTGTGGACAAGGGTAAGGCAGACCACACAGCCTATCTGGACCTTGCCAAGGCCTACAACACCATGGACCTAAATCCCTACATTACTTGATGGGTTGTCAACTGGCTTACTGACAGAACCCAGACTGTAAAAGTAGCCAACTTCAAATCCAGCTCCAGACAAGTGACAAGTGGAGTACCTGAGGGTTCAGTCCTGGGACCGCTCTTGTTCTGCATCTACTTCTCTGAAGTACACGCCAACACTAAGGGACTCTGGCTGACAAAGTTCGCACATGACTGAAAACTGGGGGCCATTATTGAATCCCCGAATGATGTGGATATTCTACAAAAAGTCCTTATAGAAACAGATGCTTGGTGCCAGAGCCATGGGTTCAAGCTTAATGCCAAGAAATGTATAGTTATCACCTTTGGGAAAAAACATGTTCCCATGAATTACCACATAGGTGGCAGTACACTAAACACTGAAAGTGTGATGAAAGACTTAGGGACACAGGTGGACAATGGTCTCACCTTCGATAACCATATCGCCACAACAGTCAGGAAATCCTTCTATGTGGCACACCTCATCACTAAGGGCTTTTCATCCAGAAAAAAGGAGGTCATTGTCCCACTGTACTCATCCCTCATTAGACCCATTATAGAGTACAATGCCCCATTTGGTATGTACCTCACAAGACATCTACAACAGCTGGAAAGGCCGCAGAAATACCTCACTAAAAGAATCACAGGCCTAAAGCAGATGCCCTATGCTGACCATCTAAAAAAACTCCAGCTATACTCTGTGGCATATTGTCTACTCAGAGGCGATCTCTGCTTAACATACAAGGCCATGTCAAACCCTGAGCTGTTGGACATGCTCCACTTAAAGAAATCCCAATCCCTCAGCGCTACATGCTCCAGGGATCTAAACCTTGTCATCACAATGAACAAAACATGTTGGAGGGATAGGTTCCTGACCCATACTCTGGAATAGTCTGCCCATACATGTCAAGCAGAGCACCTCCTTGGCCCTCTTAAAAAGGAACCTTGATGATTGTATGGGAGATAGGAAATTCACCCCGGGGATCACATCAATTACCCTGCTAGAGAGGGGTCCAGGGAAGCAAATATTGTGGGAAGAAATATCTGGGGACTTGTTTGGCTAGGCTTGTATAGGCCCTAGGGCTGATAGCCTAGTACCAAACTATGAACCTATGTTGCACCACTCACACTTATTTCAAATTTTATAGAACAAACACTGATAGCCATTTGCTAAACAAAACAGTTACACTTTGAAAACAGACTTGACATAGGCAGCAGTAAACTTCTCTTCCCATGAAGTTCACATTCATTGAAAATGTACCTGGCTAGTGGTTGATTAGGTATACTGTGGTCTCTGAGCTGTTCTGAAACTATTGGCCCCCTGCATACATTTTAGGACTATACATAAATGCATGTGTTCTTTGATTCGCCTTCCTGATTGTTTTAAACATGTTTATTTGTTTAACACAGGAACAATTTGTTGTAGTGCATTTTAAATTTACAGTTTTGAACATTTTTTCCATTAAGCATGAAACAAAATGTATGAATCAATAATGACAGAAGTACCCATTTCAGAACATTTAGCCAACTCTAATGGTTTGGCAGTTGGTGTAGGGATTAAAGTTCTTGCTTTCTGCATCCTGGGCAAGTCATTCAATTAACTAAATTGCCCTCTCTAATTACGGTATCACACACACACGCGCACACACACACACACACACACACACACACACACACACACACACACACACACACACACACACACTCTGACACCAAAATCAATGTGGTGGCATTCTTTTTCTGTTTGACTAGCTCCATCCTTAATGCTAAAGTTGCAAGTCCGAGCAGCTTGTGTATTTGCCCTTGCTCTATCCATAATACAAGTTATGTGTGTAATCAAATGTTGCTCTGTGTTTACTCTGTCTCACTGGCTGTAAATTTTAAGGCAACAGGATGTATGCAGACATAATGATTAATTCTTAAAGCAGCAGGCAGCAGTACCAAGCAAAACAGGAACACTTTTTTTTTAATTACTGTTGTGGCCAGGCCCCCAGATAGAAATTGGGCCCTAGGCAACTGCCTAGGTGGCCTAGTACTTAATCTGGCCCTGGTAGTGCATGCATAAATTATGTTCTATATGTTTTTATATGAAAGGAAACACTAACCTGAATGTCACTGTCTATAGTGCTGGACTAGGCACCATCTCTTTACCTGCACAGCCTTATATTGTGCATGAACCTGCCACATAAGGTCCCTTAATACTTCTGCTAACTGGTCATCATTAATCATAGTAGGATCTGCACTGGGAGCTGCAGTAACATCATGGGTCACTTCACCACCAGACCAGTGCATGATCATGTGTGGAATGCAACATAGGTTCATAGGTTCATAGGTTCATACTAGGCTATCTGCCCTAGGGCATTTATAAGCCTAGCCAGAATGTGTTTGGCTTTCGCCACCCATTTTAAATTTATTTTGCTATGCCCTTTTTCGAGGTTATAGGTTCATAGGTTCATACTAGGCTATCTGCCCTAGGGCATTTATAAGTAAACATCCTGCAAGCAGTTGCTGGGTCATACTGAAAGGCACCTCCAGACTCATTCGGGCATCAGAAACATCATTTCAACATGCCAAAGATTCTCTTGATGACAATATGAATCTGGATCAAGGCTGTAATAAAATTCCCTTCCATAGATTCCATCTGATGTCTCACAAGTATCATGAGCCATTGCTCTAGTGGATATCCAACATCACCTGAAGAAAAAAAAAACAGAAACAAGGGAAATGGGTGAAAGGGAGATAAAACAAAGGAAAATGGTTTAGAATTAGGAATAGATTTTGCTAAGAATAATTAATTAGATGCTAAACATTACAATCTCCACTTACCAACTAAATGACTGTGGGGCATTCAGGTCTAGATCATTTGAGTGAATGTTCAGTTGACTGAAACTCAAATGGTTGAAATGATTTGAGTGAAAACACATTTGACTGAAAGTTTATTTGACTGAAAACTCATTTGCCAGAAAAGTGTAGCAGTGTATAGGAAGTATCTGATGGTGTGATTTCGTATTATAGGACTTATCAGGGAAGTTAGTCTAGCAGAGTATGTGTGGACTGCAATGGTGAGCATCACGTTGTACCTCCAGATCTATTGTGCTTTCAATGCAGCACTGATTCACTGTGTGTGGTGTTGTTTCTTTTCTCTGCAATTTTTATAAGTAAGGGGTGGGAGGGGCAAAGCCCCCCCCTGCAAAAAAAAAATTGATGGTGTATTTATTGTGAAAAAGGTGTTCTATCAAATGAGTTTTCAATCAAATGAGTTTTCAATCAAATGGGTTCAACCATTTGGGTTTCAATAAAATGAATATTCAATCAAATAACATAGACCGGGGTGTCCTACTATGCAGGAAGAGGCATAAGAGTGAGCTAGTCTGCCAGATATGGGGATCATGTGCACTGTCAGGATACTTTGCAGATACATTGGTGATGCACCCCTATTCGTCACACACTACCTGGCAGCTGCTGGAATGGTATCCCTTCATATTGTAGTACTGCTCTACTGTGGACCAGATGGGGCCCTAATTGCAAGTTGTGTACACATTATTGCACTGAGCACCTCAAGGAAATGTGCCACCCCCATAAAAGGCACACATACTCCAGGCTCAGTCCTGAGGTGACACCAGGAAATATATGTACTGATCCACACATGCTAAGAGGAACTGCTGAACTGTTCTCAAGGCAGACACTTGAGAAATACCTAGTGTATCCCTGGTCTGTCTTGGGAAGGTTCCCATGACAAGTACAGTGAGGACTATATACACCTTAGTATCCACAGGGACAGGAAAACCATTAATCCCCCCAGCACCCATGTGGGGACCATACATGCTCAGTAATACTCTTACAATATCTCTGTCTGCACTGAACCTATCACGAATTTCCTGATTATCAAAATTATGATGTTATTTTCTTTCTGGGTGCAAGAGGTATTGACTCAGCCAAGACAAGTAGCTCATACTGGGAAATAGGAAAGCTAGCAGTAGGAAAGGGCATCTTTAATGACTGCAAAGTAGACAGAAAAGATATGATTCTGCCTTTTATAATATATCTACAGACAGCATGGAAATGCATCAAAATGTGACTATAAATTGCAAACAGGTGGAAAGAGGGGTTATTGGCATAAGACGTTTTACATCATTTCTCATTACCTTCTTGTTATTACTTCGTCTAAGTTTATTTGAGGCTATTGTGTGTAGGCATAAATGACCTCTATAAATCACACCATGGCTGTGCTTATGAATGAACAGCACTGATTACCTTAACGTGTTTGTGTAATGACTATGGATACCACCCACAATATTTAAGTCTGCCCTACTTGCTTTCAACCACATGCATCTGCGCTTCCTTCTCAAACTGCTAAACTGGCTTCCAGTACAAAGTACAACCACTATGCCTTTTCAGTTCAACTTTGCTCAAAAAAACCCACCATTTATATACTGTGTCCTCCAATAATAACAAAATTACCTCTTAGAAATTAAGTTCTGTTCACTTAGAGGAAACTTATGTGACTCTCACAAACTAAACACAGATTCAAGCACAACATAGGTGACAGGGCAGATGATTTGATTCTACTACTTAGAACTATATCCCTACTGAGGTTAGGAAACAACAAACAAACAAAACGAGTAATTCTAAAATAATCTCAGTACACTTGCTTAAGTAGAACACACTCAAGAGTCATCATCACAGATTATATGGAAGCAAAACACTCACTATGTAAAACTAACTGGAGTGATGTGTTCAGTGGAAAAACTGAAGATGGAGTATGGAAAGTTTTGAAAGAAAAATTGTTTGAGTGCAAAAAATCAAAAACAAAATGTTTAACATCAGGATCTAGGCATACAACATCAGGGGGATATATTTCCATAAGAACAAGATACCCGATTAAGGTGAGAGACAAAAAATATAAGAAATGGAAGTGAGGTCAAACTACAACTTTGACAACTGAAATAAACAAGCTGGGCAAACAAATTAAAAACAGTGTGAGACGATCAAGAAAATCTGAAGAAATTTTCTATGAAGATATTGAGCATAATTGGAAACCATTTTATAGATACATAAGCTATGGAAGGAGTAAAGACATACAATTTGATAAACTGTGTGCAGATTCTAAAATTTCTTCTCAGACATAACAGATTATAGATATATTTACAAAATCTTATGCAAAACAGTTTGGCTTCACAAAGGGGGTGATAAGATGTCCTAATGACATCCAGGTAACCTCAGATACCATAATCAAATCAGATTCTGCTGAAAAAGAACTCTACAAGTTAGATCCAAACAAAGCACAGGGAGTAGACAGAATAAGTAATAATGACCTGAGAAAACTTCAGCAAGTACTTACAGTACCATTATATCTATTATTTACTAGGTCATGTAAATATGGGGAAATTCCTCAAGATTGGAGACATGCGCTTATTAAGTCTGTCTTTAAGGGAAAGGGGAGTAGGACAAATGAAGAGTCATATAGACCCTTAAGTCTACTTTCCTTTTGTGGAAAATAATGGAGAAAATATTGGATGAGTTATTGTCAGAATTGGATAGGTTGGAACTTGTAACCATATATCAGCATGCATATGTTGAAAACAGATCTATTACCACCTGTAACATGATGTTCTATAACAATATAATAACAGCTATGAATGAAAAATTGTGCTGTGATGTAATTTATATAATTTAATATAATTTATATAATTTAATAATTTATATAGACAACTTCAGCATTTGACAGGGTCATACACAAAACATTGATCAGTAAATTACTACAGCTAGTTATTGATGTACTCTTGATAAGATGGATAGCTGCATGGCTTACAAATAGGGCATGGCAAGTATCACACACCAATTGGACAGGTGAAATCCTTAGTTACAGTCAAGGTGTCCCACAGGGCTCTGTACTAGGCCCTCACTTGTTTAGATTATATCTCTCAGACCTAACTTTTTCATCTGAGGTTTTCTACAGTCTATATGCAGATGACCTGAAATTGGGTAAACTGATTACATGTATTACAGATAAGGCATGCCTGCAAAAGAACTTGACTAACTTGACCATTTGGGCACAGGAGAATAATATGCTCAGGAATACATCAAAAACTAAACATATGAGATTTGGGAGACATAAACTGAAAGGTGAATATTTAATACAGCACACAGTGATTGCATCTGTAGACTCATTTAAAGACCTGGGTATATGGGTAGATCCAGCTTTGAGTTTTTCTAATCATATCAACCAATTGGTTAATGATAGTTATAGATTTATAAAGAGTAACGATTTATAAAATCTAGAAAATCAGAAATGATAAAATCATTGTTTATTTGTTACATTAGACCCAAACTTGAGTATGGAATACCAATACGGAAACCTTATAAGAAAGCAAGCATGAGTAAATTGGAAAGATATACCAAGGGCATCCATGGATGTGAAAATTTAAGTTATTATGAAAGACTAAAATATGAACTTGTACAGTGTCTCTTATAGATATCTAAGAGGAGATATTATTCAGGTATAAAGGGTATTTAGAGACAAGAACCTCTGGGAATGTTTGAGGTTATCAAAAAGTAGTAGAGAATCATCAGCCAACCTATGTAGAAGATTCTATAGGAATGAGAAGTGTACTAATTGGTTCTTTGAGAGAGTAGCTGATGCATGGAAAAGAATGCCAAATTACATTAAAGCAAGTACTAGTTTAGATATTTTTAAGAACAGCCTGGACACTTATTACGGGAACAAGTGTTTTGGTATTGGCAGGTTAGAAGGGAATTAATGCCCATGCTTGAAACATGCTTGAAATGTTTGTATGTATGTATATATGTATGTATGCTGTAGGGACTATAATTAAAATCCAACTCTAGTATAATAAAAGCATCTCATGCTTTGTACAGCACTTTCAGTAAGTATATGTATTCTGTCCCAAGCTCATTACTTGTATTGACAATTGCTGTATATAATGGATTGTGTATTTCAGTCAAACTACATGTTACTGTGTTTTCTCTATTAGTATTCTACTTTGCATAACAATTGCAAGCTATTCACTGCTGCCTTTCTGTTTCAAAATAATTTTGCCTGTTTTGTATAACTGTTTATTCTATATTTAAGATACTCTTTTTTTTTTCTCTTGTTGCTCCTAAAGCATTTTCCAATGTTTTTATTTTTTTTTTGCATATGGGGTCGGGCTGTCACTTCAGCAGTGACAATCATTAAGAGCCAAGGTATACACCACTGGGTGGCTAAGCCTGTCTCAGTAGTTTTTCCACAGCACACACTCAGTCACACCTATGGCCAATTTAGAATGTCCAATCCACCTACTACAAGTCTTTGGAATGTGGGAGGAAACTGGAGTGCCCAGAGGAAACCCACGCAAACACAGGGAAGACATGCAGACACTGCACAGTAGGCACCCCGGCTGAGAATTGAACAAGGGAACCTCTTGCTGTGAGGTGACAACACTATCTGCTGTGTCACTCCAAGAGAATCGATCATTGCAAGAAAAGGGACAATAGACCAATCCACCCATCCAATAATCAGATAGCAGTAAATAAATAAAAATAGATAAACATTAATGTATTTCCCCAGAGAATTTGTGAGCCTATTTACAAATCTAGTCACACTTTTTTTAAACAGTACAAATACATCTACTCTGAAGGTGCAGCAGGATTTCCTATGTTTGTCCTGCATGATCTGCTTTAGTTTATCCACTTTTAAGTGGGAACTGAGGATACATAGCTTGCTTATCTCCCAACTATTTATGGATTCTTGCAGCAATGATCTTTACGGTTAACCCTAGTTCAAGTGCTTGCATACCCTTACCACAGCTGTAGATGCTCAAATTGAATAACAGGATTTGCTGAAGGCCAGGCTTTCCCTCTTTATCCCTTTAGTCCTGCACATGTTAAAGATCTCATGGCTATTTGCATACAGGCATTCTGTACTAGAAACAGAGATCTTTGGAGGATGCAATTTTTATGTTATTATAGCAGCTTGCTTAGCTCTCCAGCATTTTGACAGTATAACTATGTATACTACCTCTGATCACCAAAAAAATAAGAGAAATAGACAAATGCTTGTTTACTCTTTTTAGGTGAGTGTCAACTAATAATGATTGCAGCATATGTTTGCAGATGCATGCCCATTGCTATACCTGACCAATAGAAAGATCTGTCCAGAAGAGTGCCACTTGCATCTAGGGTTATCCCAACTATTTAGATGTATTAGTGCTTAGTCTAAAGGAGAACTGTACAATAGCCACACAAAGTAACATGGTATAAATACTATGCAGAGTATATGAAATATGAATATTCACAGGCTGAGAAAACTGTATCTATTCCTTTAAAGCATAAGTCTGGAAGCTATGCATTAGAAGTAGCACTCTTTTCCAAATATTATTATTATTGCATTGGATTTATATTTACAGTGATTTTCATAATCCAACATTTTCTTGCTTTGCAGATTTTGTTTTTTGGTTTTATAATCTTGATGCTGTTTTTGGAAACATAAACACAGATTTTTTAACGTTCAATATTTTGGACATTTGTTATGTTTATAAAGGTAATTCTTTATGATTAACAATGTTCAGAGGCTTAAAATTATGATTTAAAAGCAGGTAAGTAATACCAATCAAAGCCTGAACAATAAAAATCTGGCAGCAACATATTGCACTATAGATAAAGTTAGACAGGATTCTTAAGAACAAGCAGTACATAGATTTAACGGGTATACATTTTTCAATCTGACAAGTATGCATGTGAACAGATGATATTCTTTATTCCTGTTGCATGTACTAAGCCTATTTTTAGAAGGGTGATCTGTACTCAGAGATTTTCTAATAGATAATTTGTTAATAGGGTAAAGCACTTATCCACATCAGCCTTTTTCAGACTCACACCGGGAACATTGCTTACACTTTCTAGTTATGTGACCTGCTCAGAATCACACAGGAGGCAAATGGATGCTGAGGAAATCAAACCCTGGGGAACAGCAGGCAGCATGTTAATACCTAATAGCCTTGATCCTGTACGCTAACTGCCAGACAAGACATGTTCATGTGTATGTGGTTTATGAGTGTGAGTGTGTGAGTGCGTGTTTGAGTGTGTGCGTGAGTGTGTGAGTGTGAGCGTGAATGTGTGTGTGTGAGTGTGAGTGTGTGTGTGTGTGTGTGTGTGTGTGTGTGTGTGTGTGTGAGTGTGAGTGTGTGTTGTATGTTGTTGTTTGTCTTTCGGCTTTTTCCCGGTAAGGGGTCGCCACAGCAGACCTCCGGTCCGCTAATGATTGGCAGCAGATTTTTTTTTTATGAAACGCCGAGGTGCCAGCTCGACACCCAACCTTCAACGAAGGCATGCCCATTTACGCACGCATGTCTTTCGAACGCTACCCAACCGCGGGGAGGACATGCAGACTCCACACAGAAGGCACTCCCAAGCCAAGCTGGGAATCGAACGGGAGAACCTCTTGCTGTGAGGTAACAATGCTACCGCCGTACCACCGCGGAATTCTGTGTATGTGTGTTGTATAAGCCCATGAATACACTGAGGGAAGGATGTATGTAAAAACACAAGCTCATTTAATAATCCACAAACTAAAATATTTGTATTGCTTCAAAAGAAAAATAAACAGTAACTCGGATGATTCTCAATAGCAGAGTTCAGTCCACACAGTCCCTTTGGGAGAAAGGAGGTCTTTCAACACAATGAAGAGTCCAAAGCTGCAGGCCTTTCTCTGACCCAGCTTCCACATTAAAAGAAATACATTCACCAGTACTATTCACAGGTAGCCTGACTAGGCTCTCATTTCATACTTCCCGGTCTTCCTTTGGATGCTTCTTCAGCGAGGAACTAACCACACAAAGAAATGTTTCCATACACTGCATAATACATTTTAAAGGCACATTATCCTTTTCCAGAGCCAACATGTTACAACTACCCCCTCCTACAATATATCTAGCGGTTTTGGAAATCAGAAAAATGGTTTGTTTTCCCAGGCAACTATCAACATTCTTATTGGCTAGACTGGACCTGTGGGTCACAGTAAACTGAAAGCACTGGAGGGATAGTGCCCACCGACACAACTCTGTGCTGCTATCAGTTTGCCTACTTAATCATTGCAAATGGGAATAATCTGTTGTCAAACTGAAGTACCTGCATAACAAACGGTATTTTAGGAGGCCCACTTTATTGCAAGACACTGTCTTTCACCACCAGAGTATCTTCTTTCGGGTCTATATCACATAGTCAATGTTTTGTACGTTCGAACACTATATGTTTGAACCGATATGGTCGAACTTACAAAACTTCAACTATTTAAAAAAAACAAAACAAAACAAGGGAAAATGAAATAAAGGGTTGTAAGCAGAATGAAATAAAGGGTTGTAAGCAGGGGGGCAAGCCCCCCTGCACCCCCCCGCTCTTTAAATATACCAACTCCGAGACCGCACTACAATGCCAATGACAAGTGTCAGGTAAGTTATTTCTTTCTTTTTTTTTTTTTTTTTCATTCGAAGTATGACAACTTTGAACATATAGTCTTGACCATATAACGTTCGAAGTTGTCATACTTCAACTATGTAATATAGACCCTCTTCTTTCTGCATTGCTTAACTTCCTGCTAATACACACACATGGTGCCCCTCAATTTGAATGTTTTGGGACAACATTGCTCCTACAGCTACCTCTGAGGCATCAGTATATAAAATAAACATTTTAGTAACCTCAGTAGCTACCAGCATACACTCAGAACAAATGATTATTTTCAGTTTTGTAAATGCTTTACCTACATCTACAGAGTATAGCACCTTGATTGGAGCTTTTCCACCTGTGAGGTCTGTCAAAGGACACTAGTTGTCACAAATATAGGCACAAACTTTCAGTTGTACTCAGACAGTCTAAGGATGGCCTTCACCTGTCACTTTGTAGGGGGGGATGCCAATTTTTAGACCCTCTATCTTTTCTAGCTGGGGGGGTCTTACAACTCCTCTTCCTATAAAGTAACAAAATCATTTAGCTTCCACCAGCCCTAGTTTACCTTTCTTAGTATTTAAAGTCAAGCCTGTCTTATGGATTGTAATACAAACTGTATATTAGGTAAAGGAGACACCCAGATCTCTGAAGGAATGATTATCATTTATGTAGGTTGCAGGGTGGTGGAAGGAAGGCCTCCAAAAGATGTCTGGAGCTCAATGTAAGCCACAGTGTAACACTGAACTGAAATAGGTGATCAGGGGTTACAAAGTTTTTTTTTACTTTGGCATTGGGGGTATGTAGCATCCACTGGTGGGGGTATGTAGCATCTGCTGATGGCGGTATGTAGCATCCGCTGGTATCCGTTTTGTTAAGTCTAATGTTGTCAAGTAATTGGTCTTGTCTAAGCTGTCTATCTACTGCTCCCTTCTGGGTAAGGAATAACTGTCAGACTTTGAAATACTCTTCGGTTTCCTAAATTCATTACATAATCTGGTACTTCCATCAAGCTTATAATGAGGGTGCTCCATTCTATATGTGATTATTTAATTATACCTAATTAAAGCATTTTAACTTCCTCTTTAAGTAATTATGCATCTTTTGACAAGGATTACTCTAGTTGCATTTCAGGTAAAGTTTCCCGATCTCTTGTGTAAGCTCTTGAGCTTGCAGACGCTCTGTGGAATTATTTTCTTCCCTCCCTCCCATTGCTTCAGTTGATTAATGCGGTGAATTTGTCTCTAAATACTACTTCCAAACTGATACAAATTTGCTAAGGCTACTACTCGTAAAACACTCGTCTTTATTAAACGCCAAAATATAAAAAACGTTTTTTGTCCTCACTCAATGCTCGGACTTCTTCAGAAACTCTAATACAGACATCTTAAAACATCCAGTATTTATAAACTCATTTGAAAAGCCCGCCAACAGGCTAATCAGCAAAACAGACTCTCTTAAAGATATATTAACCTAAAACCTACAACTATTGCTAAAATACCCTCAAACATTAATGGAATCAATACATAACAATAAAAATAATGAATTAATAAAATTCATAATAATAAAATTCCCCTTGTTGAGGGTATTTTAGCAATAGTTGTAGGTTTTAGGTTAATATACCTTTAAGAGAGTCTGTTTTGCTGATTAGCCTGTTGGCGGGCTTTTCAAATGAGTTTATAAATACTGGATGTTTTAAGATGTCTGTATTAGAGTTTCTGAAGAAGTTAGCAAATTTGTATTAATGCGGTGAATTTGTGTTAACTTTCTCTTTTCTGGCTGTCTGGATTTATAATTCACTGCATTTATTCTTTCTGTCTCTTCATATGACCCCTGATTATTATTTGTTGTATTCTGTAGAGGGTATTACATTAGTAGAGGGCCTCCTTGGATATATTTACTTAAGTCATGCACTGTTTTTAAAGCTTGTTGCATTCCCTGGACTATCTGCACATGCTCCCTTACTACAGACATTACTATTTTTACTATCCTTCAAACCAACATTGTGTTCTATTACATTTCTGAACAGCATCTTTTCCTCTTCCCAAGTTTCTTTAGCAATCTCAGGCAACCTCCTCAGATGTCTGTTATACAGAAGTTCAAATGGGGTAAACCCAAATGAAGCCTGTGCCACATCTCGGCCTACAAACAGTAAATACAGCAAGAAATGGTCTCAGTTATTTTTCAATCTGCATTAATAACGTTTCTTAGTGTGGAGTCCATTGTTTTCTTAAAACTCTCTACTAATTCATCAATATGCAGATGGTAGACCAGTGTCATGAATTAACATATGACTGATGACTTTTCCCACAGTCAGGAAAGGAAACTCCAAAGTTTTCATTCTCATTCACTATGCCTGCTCAGTAAAATCTGGTTACTTCCATTGCTTTGATTTTGTCTGTCCCCACTTGACCTCCTGACAGGCGACTATGAATTAGCTTCATTACTAATGTCCTATAAGAATCCGCGGTGGTGGTGCTGCGGTAGCATTGTCGCCTCACAGTAAGACGCTGTCCGGTTCGATTCTCAGCTAGATTTTGCTACTAGTAACTGATACAAAAATTCTTCCCTTTCTTTATTTACTCTGAATAAGAGATCGGGTTTAACTTAAAATAGGAGTAAACAAGCTAAGAGAACATATTTTTCATTATTATTTATTTATTTATTTGGAATTTGTTTACCTGGAAAGTGCAACTGGGTCATGAGGTACCCATTTTCAGCAAAGGCCTAGGGAGAAAAGCTCCGTATACATATGGTTAACAGAGTGAAAAACTAGACAGACATAATAAAGTTATAACATTCAAGCACAAATATGAAAACAGCACATTAGTTTGGTAGCTGCTGTGAGGAAGTTCTTATTCCCTTATAGCATGCCTAGTTTGGGTTGTTGTTGTTTTTGTTGTTTGTCTTTCGGCTTTTCTAGGTAAGGGGTCACCACAGCGGAACTCCGGTCCGCTAATGATTGTCAGTAGATTTTTTCGAAAGCCGAGGTGCCAGCTCGATGCTCAACCTTCAACGAAGGCACACCCATTTACGCACGCATGTCTTTTGAATGCATGCCTAGTTTGGGTGTTTTTTTAATTCTGTTTTGTATGTGTAGGTCAAACTTGAGATTATCGTCAATTGTGACACATAGAAGTTTGGTATGCTGAACCAATTCAATTTCAGTATTATTTGCTGAAAAGATTTTTAAGTTTGTTTTGTTGGAGCTATGGAGTTTGTGGGTAAAGAGGAGGAGCTTTATTTTTTTTTGGGGGGGGGGTTCAGTAGGAGTTGAGCACTGGATAGCCATGTCCCTACGGAAGAGAAAGCTTGCTGTGTTATGTGTTGTAGGTGAGTTACTGTATCTGTCAGTGGAGTTGCCTCCCCCCCCCTTATATAAAGGGATAATGTGGAATCTTTTCCATATGTTAGGGACATGATTCAGCTATGGATCTATTAATTAAGACGTTAACAGGGAATTCTATTGCCTCTGTGGCAAGCTTTAGATGTTCTGGTGGGAGCTTGTCTGCTGAGCTTGAGGAAGGTTTCTGTTTTTGTAGTAGTTTTTTTATTTGAGATGGGGGGGTGGGATGAAAAGTAAGCTGTGGATGGTTTTTTTATGGCTATGAGTGAGGGCTGGCTGTGTGTGTCCAATGTGTGGGGTGTGTAGAGGTTAGTACTGGGGGTATTAGTAGAAGTAGTGAGTTGTGGTGGATGAGTTGTGTTTACTTTTAGGTTAGATATGGACTCTATAAAGTATGTGTTGAATTTGGTGGCTGTTTGAAGAGGTGGTATATTGTGGCATGGAATGGAATTATTTTTATTTCCTGGGATAAGAAGTGACTTTACAGAGGGCCATAATTTCTTAGGGCTGTTTTGTGGTTATGCTAAATGTAAAAATAGTATAATTTTTTATCATGCAGTATTTATCTTTTTGTTTGATCGTGGAGTTGTCTGTATAACTAAAGATTTATGTTGTTTTTATTCTTTAGCCAGGCAGTCCATGCTTTGTTCCTGTCTTTCATTAGAATTTTACATGATGTGGTGAGACATGGGGCATTGTTACTTTTTATTCTGTTTGTTTGCTGAGGGGCTGGAGAGTTAAGAATGCTTAGGAAGGTGCTGTTGAAATGTTCAGCTGCATCATTAAAGAGAAGTATTTTTAGGATGGACCAGTCTATTCCTTTTAGTGATTCATTAAATGCTTCTTTTTTGAATTTTTGTTGGTTGCATATAGTTTTGAACTTGTGTTGCTTTGTGAGTTGACTTATAGTCCTGTGAGTATAGGCTGGTAGGTGGTCACTTATGGAGTCTGGGAGTGCGCTTGAGGCTGTAAAGTTAGAAGGGTTTGAGACCAGTATCCAGTCTAGGGTGGAGTGCTGGATGTTATTTTTGCTTTATCTGGTAGGAGTATTTATAAGTAGAGTAAAGCCACAGAGGTTTATACTGTTTATTGGGTGCTGTGAGGTTAGTGTCTGCGAGTCAGTGTCAACATCCCTAAGGATAATGGTTTTGTTTGGTATTGTTTCAAATATCCAGGCTAGAATATTTTCTATAATGGGAATGTTTTGCACAGGAGGGATGTATAAAACAACTATGCAGATGTTCATAGATAAGTTAAGTTTTAGAAATGCTATAAGGATTTCAGCTGTGCAGAATTTTGGTATAGTATCTGAGTATGAGGAAACTATTAAGTTGTTAGGGAAAAATAGGGCTATTCCACCACCTTTTTATGTGCTCTGTCTACTCTGATAATACTGTAACCAGAGGGAAGAATTTCAGTATCTTTTATTTCTGGTTTTAGCCAAGTCACTGTAATTGCAAGGCTGTGTGGGTTAGAGTATGTTAACCAGGCATGAAAGAATGTCAGTTTATTGCACATGCTCCTGATATTAAGAGTAATATGTTTTAGGTTTTTTTTTTGTCTGTGTAGTAGAAATAGGACCTGGGTTGGGGTGAATATCCCCACACAAGTTTAAGGCCATGAAAGAATGTCTAGTTGTCTTAGGAGTTTTAAATAATTTGGGTATTTATATTAGTTTTAGGTTGTAATAGTATTGAGGATTTTAGGGTGGGAATAGAAGATCAGTATAGAGATCAATGATGGGGTTATTTGGGCGAAACTTGTGGTGGAGGGATTGAGTGGTAATGATGAGGTAATAGCTAAGGTATGTCTTTGTAGAATGGTTTCTGGAGAAGTTGTTAGGGCAGAAAGGAGAAATAGGAAGAGAAATGAGAAGCATGAGTACACCAGCATGATTGGTGTAGAGTGAGATAGCGGAAATGGAAGTAAAGGGGGAATTAGGGTTATTGGAAGTGAAACAGTTATGGGAGATAGAGTATAACTGAAAATACTGTGGGATAGTAGTGTAAAAAAGGGGGTATGGTTAGAGTAATATAGATGAGGTGTGAAAGGGGGATTTTGTGTAGCAGACTGTTTGGAGTGCAATTGGAATTGGAGGGAGTTTGCAGGAGATGGAGCTAAACGAACCATAAGTTTATAAAAGAAAAGTGCTAGGTTGTTCTAGTATCTTCTCTAGAATGTAAGGAATATAGGGATATTAAAGGCTACAGTATAACGATATAGTCAAAATAAGGAAAATTAGTGTTTATTTTGGGAAAAAATTATACAATGTGGAATAGATAGCTACTGTTAGGGAGGGTGTCATTATAAATGGATACAGTGCAAAGCAGTATGGGAGGGAGAAAGTTTGGAATGAGACTAAAAATTAAAAAGAGATAAGGAAGTAGAAGAGAAGAAACAGACGTGTGTCTATAGAAGTAGAAAGGTGATTTGAGGATGGCTTTGGAAAAAGAGTTACAAGTGAAATGTGTTTAGGAAGTATAATATTAGAGTAACACAGGGTGGGTGGAAATTGGGAGTAGGGTAGGGGAGTGAAGTGAAGCTCAGTTCAATGAGGCTGAGTGTAGCAGGCTTCCTACCCTCAGGTCAATTTATAGGTAAATTTATAACTGACAGCATATACTTAATAGCCAGAACAAAGCAATTAACAAAGACATGCAAGTAAAAGAGGTTTTCTGTCATTTTCTGAGATTAAATACCTGGCATATGCAGTGTAGTTTACTGGTCAAGCAAAAAGAGACAGCAGCCAACTTAGTAAGGAGTCCTACTGTTTTACAGAGCAGGCATGTATTTAACTGATTAAAGTTAATACACTGCAAGGTTCTTTGTGATAAATATGCTTACATGAAACAATGCCAAAAGTATCAGTAAACTTGTAGGTGTAGGGCTTTGTGATAGAGCTCCTGCAATATTTGGGTTAGGTGTAGTGACTGCAGGCTCTCAAATAAAAGACAGAAAAATAAGCTCTACTAAGCTGTAAAATTATACTGAGGCAATAAAGTTAGTACTTATTATACAAAAAAGAGATGGAGGAAGGACTGCAGTAAGTCAGAGCAGGAGGATACAGGAGAAATATGAGAGTAGAGTGATGGTAAAAAAGTGAATGCATGTAAGCTCAAATTATTTGCAGCAGAAAGCATATTGATAAAGAACCACATTCATGTTGTGTAAATATACAGCCGTATTGAATAAATTATCAGAACATGGCACTACACTGATAGGCAGAATATAACACCATTACTTAGTATAATTCATGGGACTAACCAGTATGTCAAAACAGTGTTTTATATACAGCATACAAATACCCACACACAAACACACACACACACACACACACACACACACACACACACATGAAGGTTATCTGATATGAATGAAATTGTTACAAACATAACACACTACTAAAGTCTTTACACTGTTTTACACAGTCATAGAACAAATAGAAATGTAATAACATATGATACATACCTGCTTTGTGAAGGAAGATCGTGACTGAGTGTAAGAGGAGACAACACTGAGGGGATATTTAGCAGTACATTCTATTACAATGACAATCCTACCCTCCGGTCAGTTTATAGGTCAATTTATAACTGAGATCAATCACTTTATAGCCAGATAAAAAGCAATTAACAAACAAATGCAAGCAAAACAGTTTTTCTATCATTTCCTGAGACTAAATACTTGGCATATGCAGTATAGTCTACTGGTTAAACAAAAGGAGACAGTGGACAACTTAGTAAGGGCATCCTACTATTTCACAGAGCAGGCATGTATTTAACTGAGTAAAGTTCATACGCTGCAAGGTTATTCATGATAAATATGCTTACATGAAACAATGATAAAAGTCTCAGTAAACTTGTAGGTGTTAGGCTTTGTGACAGAGCTCCTGCAATATTGGGGTCAGATGTAGTGACTGCAGGCACAGAAATCACAGAAAGAAAAATTAAACTCTACCAAACTATACTAAGCTGTAGAATTGTATTGAGGCAATAAAGTTAGCACTTCTACAAAAAAGAGATGGAGGAAGGAATACAGTAAGTCATAGAAAGAGAATATGGGGGAATATGACAGTAGAGTGATGGTAAATAAGTGTATGTATGTAAGCGCAAAGTAGTTTTAGCAGAAAGTATATTGATAGAGAATATTATACAAAAAAGAGATGGAAGAAGGACTACAGTAAGTCAGAGCATGAGGGTACAGAAAAAATATGAGAGTAGAGTCATGGTAAAAAAGTCAATGCTTGTAAGCTCAAAGTAGTTGTAGCAGAAAGCATATTTATAGAGAACCACATTCATGCAATGTAAATATACAGCTATATTAAACAAATTATCAGAACATGGCATTACACTGCTAGGCACAATATACCACCATCACTTAGTATAAATCATGGGATTAAACAGTATGTCAAAACAGTGTTTTTATATATATATATATATATATATATATATATGGGTCTATTATATAAGTGAACGCAATGAATTGCGAACGCTATATAATTGACCCACAATCCCCGAAAACCCAAAATGTCGAACATGTGGATCAGTGATTTTTTTTTCTCTGGGAAAAAAATCACTGATCCGTAAAAAAAAAAAAAAAAATCAATACACAAAATAAAGTGGGGGGCTTTGCCCCCCACACCACCCTACTTAAATATACCAACTTCAAGATCCCCCCACAGTGGAGGAAATGACAAAGTCCCAAAAATAGCCAAGTGATTTTTTTTTCCCTAGGCAAAAAAAATCGCTGTTCCGTGCTCTCAGAATTTTGCCATTTCGCGTAATGATGTTCGACGAAACAGCATTTGCAATTCATTGAGTTCACTAAAATAATAGGAACCCTATATATATATATATATATATATATATATATATATATATATATATATATATATATTTATATACATATATAAAATGAACAAGCACAGGAATCTGTCTAGTTCCAACCTCATCGTCATGAGTGTTGAGGAAAAAAAATATATAAAACAGAGAAACTAGTGGTCTTAAAACTTTGTTGATGAGTTCAGTCACAATAACTTCCAAAAATCATGAAACTCAGGCAGTGTTCCAAAGCAACAAGCCTTTTTTCATAATCACAGACAAGCGATCCTAAGTAACAAAACACAAAAAATCAGAAAAACATATATTTACTGATAGAGTACCACATTTATGCAGTGTCAATATACAGCTGTATTGAACAAATTATCAGAACATGGCACTACGCTGATAAGCAGAATATAACACCATCACTTAGTATAATTCATGAGATTAACCAGTATGGCAAAACAGTGGTTTTATATATATATATATATATATATATATATATATATATATATATATATATATATATATATATATATATATATATATATATATATATATCTACGTGTGTGTGTGTGTATGTGTGTGTGTCTATATACATGCACAAATAAAGGTTATCTGATCTGAATGGAATTGTTACAAATATAACACACTACCAAAGATAGACAGCTTTAGGCACCAGTGAACCCTGCGGTCAATGAGGGCCCCCAACCATAGCAAGTTATCTTATAATAATAATTCTTATTTATATCTCCTTCAAAATTCAGAGATCTTTAGTTATAGTAAAAGTGTTTTGTCAAGTTAACAGCTTTCACAATTCCATTAAATATTTTTCGACTTACATAGTACCCAGTGGTCCCCAGCTTAGTTAAATCCTGCTGGTGGACATCCTCTCCACTAGAGGTATCAACATGGCCAGCTATAGGTACCTGCAATACCCGTGGCTGCTAGGAGGCTCCTTAATCTTCCTTGACTATGTGGGGGCCCCGCAAAAGCTGTTTCTGGTTGGGCAAATATGAGGAGATAAAAATTATTTAATTTTCTAATTATGCTCTTTAACTTGAACAGGGCTGTGATATGACCCTGTTAAGATAAAAGTAATAATGGTCTCTGCTATCAACCACACCCACTTTCCTCACAATCACTCATCAGGCATGTATGCAGATGGTTGCCTTTGGGGGTTAACATTGAGGAGTGAGGAGGTATGCTATGTATATGTATTTCAGCAGTCACTTGAAATACATGGCTGTGGCCATTTGAACCTTTGCTTTCATCCCAATCTAACACATCTAACAGGGGATGTCTTTTTGGGGGATTAGGGGGGCAGGCAGTATTCCAAGACAGGATCTATGTACCCTTACAACAATTGACTTGTTAGTTTATTGTGAGCTACTATTTTGTCAGCTTAAAACATTAAGCCTTGGGCACAAATTATGTCTTCATTGAAAGAAAAAAGTAAGACTGCAATTCTTTTTCTTACTCAAGATTTTTGTTTAGGTCACTGTTGGATTAAAAGGTTGGGAAATGCTTTAAAATGTACTCTAGAGCATCTGTAACCCCTATGGTTTCTGAGGCAGTACCATAATTGACTTATTTTGTAAATGGTTATTGCTGTGCTGTCTTGGTCAGGAAAGGTGTGTTTAAAGGATGCAAGGAAAACTAAAAGGTGAACAGCAACACAGTGAATTTCTTTCCTTAATCATAATTTCTGTTCAAGTCATCACTGTATGAAAATGTTACGTAAAAAGAAAAAAAAGACTTAAAAAGCACTTCAGCGCACATATAAAGTCATGGCTTCCTAAAAAAGCTGACGAGAAAGGTAAAATGTGAGAAATGGAAGAAAAAAGTAATGTGCATGGTCTGGGGAACCCAAGATGGGGAGAAACACAGGGAAGCACTGCAGGATGTATGAGTGTTTTGGGGGGGGGTTCGAAACAGTAGGCAGTACTAGGGCACCATTTCACCTTAGTCGAGCCGTGTACATAGGGTTGTTTTAATGTATCATTGTTACATCTAAATGCCAGTAACTGTGAATGTGCCTTTATGTGATGGGCCAACATACTGCGGTACACAGGCTGTTGTAATGTTAGAGCAGTGAAGCCACAGGTCAGTCTGTGTGTACTACTCCCCCTGCGAAATGGGCCAACATACTGTGGTACACAGGCTGTTGTAATGTTAGAGCAGTGTAGCCACAGGTCAGTCTGTGTGTACTACTCCCCTGCGAAATGGGTCAACATACTGCGATACACAGGCTGTTGTAATGTTAGAGCAGTGTAGCCACAGGTCAGTCTGTGTGTACTACTGCCCCTGCGAAATGGGCCAATATACTGCGGTACACAGGCTGTTGTAATGTTAGAGCAGTGTAGCCACAGGTCAGTCTGTGTGTACTACTCCCCCTGTGAAATGGGCCAACATACTGCGGTACACAGGCTGTTGTAATGTTAGAGCAGTGTAGCCACAGGTCAGTCTGTGTGTACTACTGCCCCTGCGAAATGGGCCAACATACTGTGGTACACAGGCTGTTGTAATGTTAGAGCAGTGTAGCCACAGGTCAGTCTGTGTGTACTACTCCCCTGCGAAATGGGCCAACATACTGCGATACACAGGCTGTTGTAATGTTAGAGCAGTGTAGCCACAGGTCAGTCTGTGTGTACTACTGCCCCTGCGAAATGGGCCAACATACTGCAGTACACAGGCTGTTGTAATGTTAGAGCAGTGTAGCCACAGGTCAGTCTGTGTGTACTACTCCCCCTGCGAAATGGGCCAACATACTGCGGTACACAGGCTGTTGAAATGTTAGAGCAGTGTAGCCACAAGTCAGTCTGTGTGTACTACTTCTAAAAGTTTGCAGCATGAGCTAAAAGGATGGATAGGAAGTCTGGCAGTGACAGGGTGATACTTAGACTGGAAGTACTCAGGGGGCCCCCAACTTGACATTTGCTGGGGCCCCCCAAAATGCTAACACCGGCCCTACTACCAAAGTCTTTACACTGTTTTACAAAGTCTTGAACAAATAGAAATGTAACAATATTTTAAACATTCCTGCTCTATGAAGGAAGATAGTGACTGAGTATAAGAGGAGATAACACTGAGGGGATATTTAGCAATACATTCTGCTATAGAGACAGCCCTACCCTCAGGCCAATTTACAGGTCAATTTATAACTGACAGCAATCACTTTATATCCAGAAAAATGCAATTAACAAAAATATGCAAATAAAAGAGCTTTTTTGTCATTTCCTGAGACCAAATACCTGGCATATACTATGCAGTATAGTCTACTGGTTACACAAAAGGAGACAGTGGCCAACTTATTAAGGGGTCCTACTATTTTCACAGAGCAGGTGTGTATTGAACTGATTTAAGTTAATATGCAGAAAGGTTCTTCATGATAAATATGCTTACATGAAACAATGAAGAAAGTCACAGAAAACTTGTAGGTGTAGGGCTTTGTGACAGAGCTCCTGCAATATTGGGGTCAGATGTAGTGACCAGTAAACATGTAGGTGTAGGGCTTTGTGACAGAGCTCCTGAAATATCAGGGTCAGATGTAGTGATCTCAGGCTATGAAACAATGACAATAGTCTTAATAAACTTGTAGGTGTAAGGCTTTGTTATAGAGCTCCTTCAATAACGGGGTCAGATGTAGTGACCGCAGGCTATGAAACAATGGCAAAAGACTCAATAAACTTGTAGATATAGGGCTTTGTGACAGAGCTCCTGCAATATCAGCGTCAGGTATAGTGACCGTAGGCTAAGAAACAATGACAAAAGTCTCAGTAAACTTGTAGGTGTAGGGCTTTGTGACAGAGCTCCTGCAATATTGGGGTCAGATGTAGTGACCGCAGGCTCTGCTCTATGAAGGAGATAGTGATTGAGTGTTAGGAGAGGCAGCAGTATTTTCACTATCTTCTCTTATAAATTTAATTTTGCCCACTGCCGTGCCATTTAAAATATCATCTTCCCATTGATCTTTTTTCTTTAAGTTTCTGAATTACTTTGTTAAGTCCGCTATCCCACTACCTCAGGAATTCTTTCTTCAGCATCTTGTCTTGAGGTGGAAGGTTCTTTGTTTAAAACTCTGGAATTGCAGCTTCATTGTTATTATACCTCTCAACTGTCCAGATGTTTGCAGAATGTCCAGATTTTTGCCTCATGTTGTTGTTCTGTTCCTCATAAAATGTGTGGTTTTCTGACAAATCACTGATGTTTGAAGTCACTAGATGATGACAAACATTTGAGTTTCAGACTTCATATACTTCAGAAGATGCATGCCAACACCGATTGTTATTTTAGCAACTTTTTAGGTTTATAGGAGCAATATTTAAAATCTGTCCCTGTTTTCGGGCCATTATCCCCCCATTATTTTAAGCTTTGTCCAGATGTCTTGCACTAGGAGATTGAGAGGTTTGATTGTTATGTCTTCTTCTACAAAAGGTACCTCTAAACACAAATTACTCACTAGCTTACTTTTTTATGGGTTTCTCGAGTGCATTGAGCTCTTATATGTTGCTCTCTTTTCACTTTTGTAGAAGTGGATACCTCCCTTTTATTTTATTTTCTTTGTCCATGTATGTTTTGCCCACTTACTACAAAGAGTATATCAGAATAAACTTTAATATCTGTTTTACTTTTTTCTTGGTTCACAGATTCCTGCTACTTCCCCCTTCAGATGCATTTCTCACAGCTTTCTGTTTCACTAAAAACGTTAAATTAATTACAGCAGTTTTATCCTTAGAAGCAGATAATTCATTTTAAACATTGTGTCATTAAATACTAAAAAAATCCAAAGCTTATCAGATCTATTGGGATCACATTTCAGTACCGATTGTCTTATATTTTTAGACAAAGCCCTTTTAAGCTTGGCTACTGCTAACATTTCTAAAATTTTCTTTACTGTTGATATCTGTTTCACGTCACAACTTTGAAATATGTTTTAAGACATGCATTTCTGCACACAGAAGTTTGCCTCTATTAAACTTCTGGTTATGAAATTTTATTTCTTGCATCTCAAGGGATGCACCAACCCTGACTATCGTTTTTTTCTGAAGTTTATTATAGTCCATGCAATGAGTCTCATCTATCTCTGTATCCAGTGTCAGCAACTCTACTATCAGCTATAATGACAGGATTTGTACCCAGTTTGCTTAGCTTCAGTTCTCTATGGTATAGTGTAACACTCAAATGCCATTAAATAAAATTTGAAGTAGTCGTTTCTTGTTATATTCTACAGAGGCACCTCTATATTGGGATTGGTAGTTGAGCTGGATAGCATAATCAGCTGTTGTAGCTGAACCAGTTTCTGGACATTCCCAGTAGGTGCTTTCATGATTTTCCCCAGTAATTCCTCAGTGTTTCTAAATACAAGATAACCACACTATGAACACAACAATTGCACTAAAATAGGACACTTGTAGGCCAAAATATGGTGTGTACTTTGCAACAGAGGCATTGCAATGAACAGCAATTAGGAAAGTCTGTAATCAAAATTCTGGTATTTTCCACCAGTATAAATCCAAGATGACAGTAGATGCAGGGCATATGTAAAAACACAGGTATATTTAGTAATCTAGAAAACAAAAATATCAGTCCCCTTGGCTTTATAGCCTCAAAATAAAAATGAACAGTCTTAATTGCTTTTCAGTAGCAGAGTTAAGCCCTGACACTCCCTATAAGAAACACACTGTCTTTTAAAACAAGGAAATCTATGGCTACAGGTCTCTTCCAGGCCCACCTTTCAGCTGAAAGAAATAGGTACATCCAAAGGTATAAGATATATACGTAACCCTGACTGGACTCTCACTCCATGTTTCAAAGGTCTTCTTTTAGATGATCCTTCGGTGAGGAACTAACTCCTTGGTTTGCTGTTTTCAAGCAACTTCCAATTACACTATATTTGTTCACAATTTTGACCCTAACTATCTAATACAAAGTATTGTCTATATATCTTTTCATGAGAAAAGTTCCACTGCACTGCAACATGGATTTTAGAGCCTATTACTTCTTTTCCACAGCCAAGATGATACTGTGTGCGTGTGTGTGCATGTGCGTGTGAGTTGTGTGTACATATCTAATTTATCTATAGCATACAATATATATATATATATATATATATATATATATATATATATATATATATATATATATAGACATATAAGTTCACTTCAGAATATCGAAGTTTCAAAACTTGGAATGTCATATAGTCAAAACCATATGATCGAAGTTTTAAAACTTTGAACATTCTGAATGGAGATCTTCATACAGCACAGAATGGGAAATTTTCCCTTTTCCTTGCTGTAGTGTGATCTTGGAGTTGGTATATTTAAATAGGGGGTGTTGTGAGGGGTGCAGGGGGGCTTGCCCCCCCCTGCAAAAACATTGAGGAACATAGTTTTGTGTTCTTTTTGGATTCATTTTAGAATTTCGAAGTTTTAAAACTTCGATCATATCGTCTTGACCATATGACATTCGAAGTTTTGAACCTTCGACATTCTGAAATTAATCCATACATATACAGGGGGTGTTGGGAGGCTATGGTGGTGCAAGGGGGCTTGCCTCATTACATAGCACATGCTTTATTCATTCGTTTTTGTATGCTGTCAACATTTTGAGTTTCTACATATATGAGAGCTGGTAGTATGTACTTATTGTCAACATCTGTTTAGTTGACACAATTTAGTTGACTAAACAGATGGTTGACAGGTGTATGAGATTGCTACATTACTGGGGGGTGGGAAATATGCCCTTTCCCCATTAAGTACGGAAGAAGTAATTAGAGATTTGGGGACCCAAGTAGATAGCAATCTCTCCTTTGACAGTCACGTTGCCAAAGTGGTTAGAAAGACCTTCTATATAGCCCACCTTATCACGAAAGGGTTCACATCTAGATCAAGAGAGATCATTGTGCCCCTCTACTCATCACTCATCAGACCCATAATTGAATACAATGCCCCATTTGGGATGTACCTTACCCGACACCTGCAGCAACTGGAAAGACCCCAAAAGTACCTCACCAAGAGGATCAAGGGACTCAAACAGATGCCTACACAGTTAGGCTAAAGAAACTCCAGCTCTACTCAGTTGCTTACCGCCTACTCAGAGGCGATCTGTGCCTGACATATAAAGCCATGTCCAACCCAGAATTAATGGACATGCTCCACCTCAGGAAATCCAAATCCCTTAGAGCTACATGCTCCAGGGACTTAAACCTCAGCACAGAAATAAATAGGACATGCTGGAGGGACAGATTCATATCCCAGAGGCTCCTCTCACTCTGGAACAAAATCCCAATCCAAGTTAGGCAGAGCCCCTCAATGACCCTCTTCAAGAGAAATCTTGACAAGTGGATGGGAGATCATAGGTTTACCCCTGGGATCTCTTCTGTGTCCCTACTAAACAGAGGCACAGTAAACTAACCTTAAAAGGGCTATCTTCTGTGACCTACTATACAGAGGCACAGTCAACTAATCTAAAAGAGTGGCGAAAGCCAAACACACTCTGGCTAGGCTTATAAATGCCCTAGGGCAGATAGCCTAGTATCAACCTATGAACCTATGAACCTATGGGATACATTCAGGATGTCAAACTTTCTGTTTGTTGAAGCTAAAAGCATTGACCCCAAAAGGTCGTAACTCAAAAAGTTGACCAGTTTAGCAGCAGTTTTAAAGATGCCAGTAACTTGTTCAAGATTGTGGTACAGTGGGAAAATGTTTTTTTTGCCGTTTCACCACTTTCTGATATATATATATATATATATATATATATATATATATATATATATATATATATATATATCTATATCAGTAGCAGGTGGTGTTGGGTGGCTATGGTGGTGCAAGTGGGCTTGCCTCATTACATAGCACATGCTTTATTCATTCATTTTTGTATGCTGTCAACATTTTGAGTTTCTACATATATGAGAGCTGGTAGTATGCACTTATTGTCAACATCTGTTTAGTTGACACAATTTAGTTGACTAAACAGATGGTTGACAGGTGTATGAGATTGCTACATTACTGGGGGGTGGGAAATATGCCCTTTCCTCAGTATTGTGCAATCTTAGAATATAAAATTAGCAGGAGTTGTGGGGTGTGGGAGGGGCTTGTCCTGCAAAAAATGCTTTTAAGTTGTAAGTATAACAGTTACACTGGCAGCTATGCTATCACCATAGGAATCACTTTTTCTTCTTATAAGATAATGCTTGTCTGACAAATTTGCTCTGCACATTATAGTTGCTATGTGCAGTTCATTGTCTGTTATTTATTTGTCTTACTGTGTTTTTAACTCAATATTTTTAAACTGCATGTACTGAGGTTGTTTTTCTGTACATGTGTGGTGATAGCTCACCTCCATAGTGTGCCCCTCAAAGTAAGCCCCTAAGGCTAAACACCTTGCCCAATACACTAATCATAGGTGAATCAAAAGTGAGGTACACAGGTGTCCCACTCACAAGGTTGAATAAGGAAAAGGTAACAGTCAGCTGTCTACCAGGCTCCAGAATCCAACACATAACACACGCACTCAGGTCACGCCACAAGTACAAGTATGACTCTGTTGTTGTTCATGTGGGTGTGAATGACCTGAAATGCACCTCCCTGGACTACATGAAAAGATACATGGTGGAGCTCTCATATTATGTGGCTCAGGCAGGTATGACACTAGCCCTGAGTAGTATCCAACTGTCACCCAGAATGATACCGCACTACAAACAAAAAATGATTGACTTCAACAATTGGCTCAGTTTCTGGTGTCATTCTAAGGGGATCCAGTGTCTGTCTGCTTGGGATGACATGACTGACAGATCTCGATGCTTTGCCAGAGATGGCCTGCATCTATCACCCCTGGGTTTCTGGGTACTGGCTAAGGCTCTTGCCACCCCTTTAGTGCCTTTTTAGGCGGTGTTCCAAAGACTAAATTACCACTGTAACAGCTATAAATAAATGTAATCTGAGGGTCATGCTGCTCAATGCTAGAAGTCTAAATCTCAAGATGCACTTGCTTGAAGCACTCCTCAAAAATGGAGAACATCGACATGTGTGCTGTAACGGAGACCTGGTTTAAAGCAGCAGAAAGCACCCCTGTGCTGCCAGGCTATAACTCATTCCACACCTTTCGGCCCTGAAACATGGACTGAAGCTCCAAAGGCAGTGGTGTCTCCATATTCATAAAGCATATGTACACCTCCAGACTAGTAGCCCAACATAATGCATCTGAGATACTTCATGTACAACTAACATTGGGTAAGACTGCGATCCAGGTCATAGCCTGCTATAGGTCCCCAACCATGTCCCAAGACTCTCACTCATTGTTCCTAAGCACCCTGGAATCTATCAAGGTCCAACCCAACACTCTCATACTAGAAGAGTTCACCTACCCCTCCATCAACTGGGAAAACTACTCAAGCACCAATACACTGGCCCAATGCTTCCTGGAATTCATCATTTCCAATGCCCCGGACCAGCTCATTCTGACCCCCACTAGAAGAAGCAACAACCTTGACCTGGTTATTATTAACATGGGCTACCATTGGCCTACACCAATAGTCAATCCCTCCTTGGTCAGATCAGACCATAAACTAATCACCATGGAAATCCACATCTCACCCACACTCCCAGTAAAGGTAACCACCTTGAAAAACTTCTCCAAAGCTGACTTTGAACTCCTAAAAACAGAGGTGGCTAACTTCACGGCACCCATGCCAATGGAAAATAGCTGCATGACTGCTAAATCATACACCAATGCACTGTACAAACATGTACATAAATGCATGGAACTAGTCATACCCATCAGAACCAAGACGCTCTCCTCCAGAAAAAGGAAGCCAATCTGGTGGTCTCCTGCCATTTATAAGCTCTACAACAGAAGAAAGAAACTGTTGCAGAAAAAGGTGAAGTCCCAAGACTGGAAAAACTCCCTTGTTAGCCTCAACAAAAAGTTGAGATCTCTCATCAAATCCTCTAAAGCCAGCTATGAAGGCAGAATTGCGACAGACACTAAAAACAATCACAAAGCCTTTTATAGTTATATTAAGAACCTTCATGGCAATACCCAGATTTGCTCTGAGTTACTGCACAATGGTACCTCTTATACTGAGCCAGCAGATATTGCCAACATACTGGCTGACAGATTCAGTGCCAACTTTACCCCTCTCCCCCCAAAGGACCAATCACAATACCGAAAGAATGCCAGGCACCCAGCATTACTGCAGCCCAGGTTAAAGCTGCATTGTCCAAGTCCAAGAATACAGCTTCCATGGGACCCGATAATATCCCTGGCTGTGTTCTACATGAACTACTAAGTGAACTGACACCACATCTGTGTGCCCTGTTCAGTCACAACTTCACCTCAGGCTTTGTCCCTACCGAATAGTGCACTGCTACAGTCATCCCTCTCCATAAAGGGGGAGTGACTACAGACCCTGGGAATTATCACCCCATTAGCCTGATGAGTCTGATATGTAAAGCTATGGAGCACATCATCATGGACCTGATTAACAAAGATATAGGAAATCTCCAAACTCTGGACCCAATGCAGTTTGGCTTTGTGAAAGGGAGATCATGCCTGCTCAACTGGTTGACTTCTTTGAGTCTGTCACCAGGGCTGTGTACGAAGGTAAGGCAGTGCATACAGCCTACCTCGATCTGGCCAAGGCCTTTGATACCATTCCTCACTTTGGAATTATTGATAAACTCACCAAACTAGGCATCAACCCCTATATCACTAGGTGGGTTGCAAATTGGCTGACAGAATACACAGTGTGAAAGTAGTGAATTCCAACTCATACTACCAACCAGTCACAAGTGGAGTCCCACAGGGATCAGTCCTGGGTCCTTTCCTGTTCGGCATCTACTTCTCAGAAGTCCAGGCCAACACAAAGGGACTCTGGCTGACCAAGTTTACAGATGACTGCAAGCTGGGAGCCATTATTAACTTCCCAAGTGATGCAGATGTCCTACAGAAAGTCCTCACTGAGACCAATGACTGGTATCGAAACCTTGGCCTTAAGCTTAATGCCAAAAAATGAGTCGTCATCCCCTTTGGTAAAAACTCAGTTCCCATTAACTACCACATCGATGAGAGCCCACTGAACACTGAAGGTGTTATAAGAGATCTGAGGACACAGGTTGACAGCAACCTCTTCTTCGACGATCACATTGGCACTGTGGTCGGAAAGTCCTTCTATGTGGCACATCTCATTACCAAGGGTTTTGCATCCAGGAAGAAAGAGGTCATCATCTTTCTCTACTCTTCCCTCATTAGACCAGTCGAGTATAATGCCCCATTTGGCATGTACCACACTAGACACCTGCAACAGCTGGAGAGGCCACAGAAGTACCTCACGAAGAGGATCCTAGGCATTAAACACATGTCCTATATGGACAGACTCAAAAGACTCCAGCTATTCTCTGTCTCATATCTCCCACTTAGAGGTGATCTCTGCTTGACTTATAAAGCCATGTCTGGCCCTGCTCTGTTAGAAATGCTACATCTAAAGAAATCCCAATCCCTCCACACCACACACTCCAGAGACCTCAACCTCATTACCATAATCAACAGAACATGCTGGAGAGACAGGTTCCTCACCCAGAGACTGCCCATGCTCTGGAATAGACTTCCCATACATGTTAAGCAGAGCACCTCACTGTCCCTCTTCAAGAGAAATCTTGATGAGTGGATGGGTAATAGAAAGTTCACCCCAGGGAACACTCCAGTGGCTCTGCTTGATAGAGGCACTGGGAACTAACATCGGGCGGCACAATGCCAGGGCACTTCTATGGGCTAGGCTTGTAAAGGCTCCAGAGCTATTAGCCTAGTATGCACCTATGAACATATGATGTGTCAGTGCTGTGCTTGTCAACCTTTTGTTGTCGACTTCAGTGATGTCGGCATTACAATTTTTAATATACCCTTACTATGTATGTGTGTGTGTGTGTGTGTGTGTGTGTGTGTGTGTGTGTGTGTGTGTGTGTGTGTGTGTGTGTGTGTGTGTATGTGTGTGAGCATATCAGGATTGAAGAAAGACTCCTAAAGATGCACCCCTCTGCACTGCAAGATACCTTAGGTAGTATTAATAGATGAAGGTTGTGCTCTTATGGAATGTTACTATTCTAAAGTGCATTGTGTGCTTGTCTCACAGCAAAGAAGTCATACATTACCCATTGTCTTAGAATTGCCCATACCCTACTCATGGCTGCTACCTTTGCTAATTATAACTGCACTATGTGCTGTTTTTTCTATGAATTGCAATCTTGACCCTATATCTGTTGATATGACTGCACCACATATTACAAATTTTAATCCCTTAACTGCAGATTTTCAGATGGTCCTGTCCCCAAAATACTGACTGATAATATATATTTCTGTTCTTCATATTTTAAAACCTGTATCTCCAAAATGTTTCTAGATGTATTTATGAAATTTGTAGAGAATATTACTAGCATAATCACTGATAAAACTTCTTTAGACTGACACCCTACTCCTGAAGATATGGGTGGTAGCTGCATCGTAATGTGCTTTGACAAAATATCCATTTAAATGTCATAACGTTTATACATTTTTATTTATTTTTGCTTATGGAGTAGTACAATGATCAAAACAGACCATTTGCAGGGACAATCGAGTGAAGAAATTCACACACAAACAAGTAGAACTAATTCAAAACATAGTAGTAACAGCAGGTATAAAGTCTAGTCGACAATTGAAACAACGAGTAAATTAGTGGAGAAAACAAATGTGAATTAAATTTGGTAGTATATGTAGGAGTTAAGCAGCAGTTGGAAGATGAAGTAATGTATGTAAAGGAGGAGTTAGGTGATGCGTCCTGTGGAAAAGCACTAAATAACATGACCAAGCATCACAATTACTACTAATACAATAAAACCACATCATGAAGTAATTATGGGCATATGCAATAATACATAGTTTATATACAGAAGAGAGAACAACTTAAAGGGGCAGTTTGAAGTGGAAAAAAATATTCTCTCTAATAGAAACAAGTTTGGTACTTACAAATGCAGGGATTTTTCCTCTTGCCAATTTATATCGGAAGGAGAGGTTACAAAGATAAATGATTTTCCCTCAATTAGGACAGGAAAATATTGTAACTTTTGCACTTGGGGGGGGGGTCATTTATATTGCTGTATGAAAAATGTGTAAATCATTCTACTTTGGTAAAACCTAGAGATCTTTGAGGAAAAGGATTTATCAACATGTCTATTTCATCAAGAAAAACAATTTTAAGACTGCTTTGAGTAAGAGCAAAAAGAGCTGGACTGGTTTAGTTTTGTTTTGTTTTTTCTTATTATTTTCAGTCCCTGAGAAAATGGAGAAGAACCCTAGGGGTGGGTTATGGGAGGAGACCAAAGAATTCAAGGATCTGATCTAGCAGCTTAGATTAGCTGCCGATACTGCACCATGTTTACATAAAAGTATTTCTTTGAGCCCAGTGTTGAAACTCAGGGTAGTAAAGCTATCATTGCATTCTTTATCGTGCTGACATGATTATATATAGTTATTAATAGGAGGATGAGTGTGGGGGCAGCACCAAGGATCAAAGTGTGGAAAATGAAAAAGGGTAATTATGAGGTGATCTTCAGGGAAGAGTTAAGACAGGCACTGGGTGGCAGTGAAGAGTTACCAAATAGCTGGGTAACTACAGCAGAGCTAGTAAGGGAGATGGCTAGAAAGGTGCTTGGTGTGACATCTGGAAAGAGGAAGGAGGACAAGGAGACCTGGTGGTGGAATGAAGAAGTACAGGAGAGTATACAGAGAAAGAGGTTGGTGAAGAACAAGTGGGATTGTTAAAGAGATGAAGACAGTAGACATGAGTATAAGGAGATGAGGTGCATGGCAAAGAGAGAGGTGGCGAAGGCTAAGGATAAGGCGTATGAAGAGTTGTATAAAAGGTTTGACACTAAGGAGGGAGAAAAGAACCTGTACCGATTGGCTAGACAGAGGGACCGAGCTAGTAAAGATGTGCAGCAGGTAAAGGTGATAAAGGATAATGAGGGAAACGTACTCACAAGCGAGGAGAGTGTGTTGAGCAGATGGAAAGAGTACTTTGAGGGGGTTGATGAATGAAGAGATGAATGAAGAGAATGAGAGGGAGAGAAGGTAGGATGATGTGCGGATAGTGAATAATGAAGTGCAGTGGATTAGCAAGGAGGAAGTAAGGATAGCTATGAAGAGGATGAAGAACGGAAAGGCTGTTGGTCCAGATGACATACCTGTCTTATCTCTCTTCCCCTCCCAGATATGAAAAAATGTGTGTGTACTTTCAGAAAAAAATAACATTTAGCCCTAAGAAAAAGTGCACTGTCTATCTTTAAATAAAACTAAATTGTACACTGCTTTATTAACTGCATTAAAGTATTAAGGCTGCTAGGGAGGTCGTTACCTCTTATTTACTGCCCATAATCTCAAACTTGATTTTTTCACTGACCTGCTTGCCATTGCACTTTTAAATTTTGCATTTTGCTCAGCAAAGAATACTCAGAATTCTCAAAATTAACTGCTTGGACATGCAGACAGCTTTTCTCCATGAAAATGTACTCAGCAATGAATCTTTGTAAACGTTACTCAGGAAATAATGAACAGCTGTCCTCAGCTGTAGACACCTGCAGACACATCAGCTCCACTGAACATGTGCCAGTAGAAAACAAACAAGCTAATATCATTGCAGTTGTAAGAAGCTTAGCATTTTTATGGCGTTCATCATTTTGTCATATTGTTAAAGCATACATGATTACAAAAGCACCTGGTTGCAGCTTAAGCCAAAGATAGTAATCTAGGCATTCATCTTTGTAAAATAAAAGAGAAAATATCCTAATTCTACATATAATATAATCAGTGAACTTTTACACACTACACCACTTCTATCCCAGCAGCCCAAGATTTCAGCATATGAACTTTAAACTTGGTTTTGTCCAGTCTTTTTTCTCTTGTTATACTGTAAAACCTGTATTTCTTACAACTAAAAAAGTACTTGTTTACTTTAATATATTTAACACACTCAACAGTCACTGAAAAGACTCCCCACATTTAAAATATCCCTGACTATACACCACAGAAAATTGTTTTATTGCATATAACACACAGTTTAGATCACAAAACGTTTTATACAAATACCAGTAAGAACAAAAAAGGTTTTACTTACAGTTAGTTTCCTCCCTTTTAGTGTCCTTCTATACATTAATGATACAAAGTGGAATGTATGCTTTACAGTCCACCCACAAGTTTAACAAAGTCAACAAAAGTCTAATGTTTTCAGCTACTTTTCTTGCAAAACAATTTTTACAGATGTGATAACATGCTTTATAGTCTTCCATTTATTCACTAATTTCAGATTTGCAGCTCTTCTTCCTGTTCATCTCCATCTCACAACACCAGACTCTGGCACAAGTCCAAGGTACTGTTGATTCTTCTAGGCAACTCCTGTGCTTTTTCTGTCTTTCAAGTATTTTCCTTTGGAACATTGGAGAGTAAGTACTCCTTGGAAAGAGGAGATTGCCAGCACAAACACCACACCACCCACATCACACAGCCAAGGACAACACACACACACACACACACACACACACACACACACACACACACACACACACACACACACACACACACACACACCTATGCAGAGGTCCTCAATAAAACTTACCTAAACAGCAGAGACCTCCAAAACACACTCACAAACATTTCACACACATCACCAAGCACATCACACACAGCAGACAACACACCAGTTTTACACAGACACAGCCCATAAGGCATAACAATAAACCAATGCAGCCCATAAGTTATAACAATAAAGCAAACATACTAGTCATTGGCAACTCAGTTGTGAGACACACCAATGTCCCCCTAACCAGGTTTGACAAGGAGAAGGTCACAGTCAGTTGTCTGTCAGGTGTCAGAATCTGTCACATCATGCATGCACTTAAGTCTTTCCACAACAGCTACAAGTATGACTCTGTTATTGCCCATGTTGGTGTGAATGACTTGAGAAGTACCTCCCTGGACTATATGAAGAGAGACATGATTGAGCTCTCAGAGTATGTGTCCAAGGCAGGTATGACCCTACCCCTAAGCAGCATCCCACCTTCACCAAGAATGATACCACAATACCAACAAAAAATAATTGACATCAACAATTGGCTTAGCTTCTGGTGTTTTTCCAAGAGGATCCAGTATCTGTCTGCCTGGGATGACATGGCTGACAGACTTTGATGCTTTGCTAGAGACGGCCTCCACCTGTCACCCCTGGGATTTCGCATCCTGGCCAAGGCTCTTGCCTCCTCCATTGTGCCTTTTTTAGGCTATGTCTCAAAGACAAATCTACCAACATAGGAAATCTGCCCAAAAGCAAATTGAAGGTCATGCTGCTTAATGCTAGAAGCCTTAACCTGAAAATGCACTCACTGGAGGCTCTCCTCACATAGGAAGATGCCGATGTCTGAGCGGTCACAAAAACTTGGTTCAGGGTTGTGGAGAGCACTCCTACCTTACCAGGTTATACCTCATTCCATGCATTCCAACTCTAAAATGAGGTTGGGAAGACTAAGGGTGGGGGAATCTCTATCTTCATTATGGACAGGCACACATCCAGTCTGGTTTGCCAGCACGATGCACTGGAATTACTCCAGCTGCAACTGACAGTTGGCAAGACACCCATCCAAGTTATAGCCAGCAATAACCCCCCCTCCATGATACAGGACATCGACTCCTCCTACCTGGACCTACTTGACTCCATCAAAGTATCCCTAATACCCTGATCCTTGGTGACTTCAACTACCCCACCATAGACTGGGTGACCTATTCCTGCACTAATGGACTCACCCAATGATTCATTGACTTCATCAGTTCTAATTCACTAGATCAGCTTGTCTCATCCTGCATAAGGGGAGATAACCTTCTGGACTTGATTCTCACCAACATGGGTGACTGTTGCACCACTCCCATAGTATGTTCTTCCCTGTTGAGATCAGATCATTGGCCTGTCTCATTTGTAGTTTCTATCCCACCCAACCTATTACCCCCACTAGCTGTAACCCGGCTAAAAAACTTCTCAAAAGCTGACTACAACCTCCTAAGGGAGAGTATCAGCAGCTTCACACCACTGCCCACTCAGATGATGCAGACAACTATGGTGAATAGTACACCATCGCAGTATACCAGCACTTGTACAACTGCATGGACTCAGCCATACCCAACAGATCTAAAACCTGCTCCTCAAGGAAACACAAACCTGTCTTGCGGACATCCTCTATCAACAGGCTTTACAACAAAAGGAAGAAACTGTTGTCCAAGGGTAACAAGGAACAAATTCCAAACTGGAAAAACTCCCTACTCAGCTTCAACAAGCAAATTAGGTCACTAGTGAAAACCTCCAAAGCAAATTATGAATTGAAACTAGCCTCAGAAACAAAGGGAAACCACAAAGCCTTCTTCAGTTATGTCAGGAATCTCCATGGCAAAGCCCAGGTTTGTTCTGAATTATTACTTAACAGTACCGCTTACACTGATCCTGCTGACTTAGCTAACCTGCTAGCAGATAGGTTCAGAGCAAACTTCACCCTATATCCCCCCAAAGGCCTATTCGACATCCCCAATACTTGTCCTGCACCTCACATCTCCACAGATCAAGTGTTAAAGGCCCTATCCAAGGTAAAGAACACAGCTTCCATGGGACTTGAGAGTATCCCGGGCTGGATTCAGCACCATCTCCAGCAAGAACTAGCTTCACCATTGGGCAGGCCATTCAATCACAGCCTTAGTACAGGATTCATTCCAGCAGAGTGGAGAACTGCCATTGTCATCCCCTTGTACAAAGGTGGTGTCACTACTGACCCTGGAAACAATAGCACCATTAGCTTGACAAGTCTGATCTGTAAAGCCATGGAGTGTATTATTATGGCTCTCATAAACAAGGACATCGGCATTTTCCAAGCACTTGACCCCACCCAGTTAATATTTGTCAAGGGCAGATCTTGCCTGCTGAACCTGGTTGACTTCTTTGAGACTGTCACTAAGGCCCTGGATGAGGAAAAGTCTGTACATACAGCTTACCTTGACTTGGCCAAGGCCTTTGACACAATCCTCCACTCGGGCATCATCAAAAAACTAACACAACTTGGTGTAAATCCCTATCTCATCAGGTGGGTGGCCAACTGGTGGACAGATAGGAACCACAAGATCAAAATAAGTACCTCCATCAGCAGTCCTGTCACTGGTGGTGTTCCCCAGAGATCTGTCCTGGGACCCCAACTGTTTGGCATCTATATCTCAGAGGTCCAGGCAAAGACAAAAGACCTGCCTGTAGCTGACCAGGTTTGCAGATGAATGCAAGTTGGGTGCTGTCATTGACTCCCCAGATGATGTTAACATACTGCAAGAGGATTTCACAGCAACAAATGACTGGTGCTAACGTCATGGCCTTAAGATAAATGGAAAAAAATGTATTATCATACCATTCGGCAAAAACATGGACCCTACTGATTACCACATCAACGGCAACCTCCTAAGCATGCAACCTGTGGTGACAGACCTGGGTACTCATGTTGACAATAATCTCACATTCGACCATCATGTAGCGGCAGTAGTCAGAAAACCATTTTACTTCATTTATCTTATAGGTAAAGGCATTGCTTCCAGATAAAAAGGATGTTATTACCTCTCTGTACTCCTCCCTCATTAGACCAATAATTGTGTATAATGCCCCATTTGGTATGTACCTCTCCAAAGACTGCACCAACTGGAAAGACCACAGAAATACCTCACAAAGAGAATCCATAGCCTCCAACATGTTCTATGCATACAGGCTCAAATCACTAGCACTCTACTCGGTATCATACAGATTGCTCAGGGGTGATCTGTGTCTCACCTATAAGGCAGTATTGGACCCTGCCCTACTAGAGATGCTCCATATCCGTAAGTCTAACTCCTCATGCATTACCAACTTGAAAGGCTTAAATCTAATATGCAACATCAACAAAACCTGCTGGAGAGACAGGTTTGTCTCCCAGAGGCTGCCCAATTTCTGGAATAGACTTCCTATACATGTCAAACAGAGTACCTTGCTGACCGTCTTCAAGCACAACCTTGATGAGTAGATGGGAAACCACAAATTTATCCCAGGGGTTCCACCTGTGTCCCTCACTGACAAGAGCAACAGGTGCTGACTGAGGTTTATTTTTTGGGGATAAACTCTTGGCTAGGCTTGTAAGGGCCCCATGGCCATTAGCCTAGTATCCTCCTATGAGCCTATGATTCTATGATTTTACTGGCAAAGTCTCTCTATGAACCTTACTATCAGAAGAATGAGAAGCAGAGCACCTTTTGCTTGCTGATTTACTTTTTGTTGGATAAACTTTTTTTATTTCTTCCTTAGACTGTTATGCTTCAAAACATGACTTTGATTCTACAAGGAAAGACATACTTTGTAGACAGCTGGATACAGCAACTTGAGTCTTACACCTGCCTCTAGACATTCCCTGATTGCTGGGATAAATTTGCTTCTCTTCTGCCCGGTGTACAATGAATAATCATTTTCTACAAACACTCTGCTGTCTCTAATTTTTAATACTTCACTCTTCTGCCACAGTTTTATCAGGACCAACCCTTTCTGCTAGAATGATTATATCTTTACTAGTATAGGTCTTGGCTGGTTTCTCCTGGGCAGGTTTGGAGCATACACTCAATGTACCCTTTCAGTTAACAAATTCTGCTGTAGAACATCAGTCTAGTTGCTTATTTGTGCTTTTTTAAAATTAATAGTCTATTCCGCCTAGTTTCTCTGATACAGCAAAAAAATCTCAGGTTTTCTCTGCAAACTCTGTCTTCTAATTCTATTTCTTTTTCAGACACTTCTTCTTGAGAAACCTCATATTCAGCCAGCTTTTTCTTTATGTCAGCCTCTGACTTTTTAGTTTTATCAGTTCATCTGAATGGCTACTTAAAACTTCTTCTATTTTTTCCAGCCTTTTGTTGTTTAAACTGATATATTCCTTCAATGTTTCATTTATTTTAATCACTTCTGAGTACATTTGATTTATTTTTCCTCTAAATTACTGTAAGCCATCTCTTGAGCCAAAGCTGAACCCTGAACTGCTTTTTGCTGAACTGCTGCAGAATCCTTCCCACATAGTGTTTTCTCTTCACCTTTCCTTGTTGATTTTCTTCAGGTTTTCCAAGTTTCTTCTTTGCTGGCATCCAAGCAGTGTATTTACTGGGCAGCAACTGAATTTTACCAAAAATATTTTCAATGGCACTCTTTGTTTATCAGTTTCTGTTTTCACACTGGGAGATCGAAATTATTCTTTTGATCAGTATGCAATATGTTGGAAGTCTCAATACCTCAAAATATTCTTATACATTTTCAAAAGAAGACCCCTTGATAATTCTTCTTTCATTTTGTTTTGCACCCCTAATAGCTTTTAGGGAATGTAGGCAACAGAATCTCAAATATGTGCATGCCTGTCGAAACATGTGAAGAAAATATTACTAGAGCTTAGAAAATGGTATTATCTTTGACTCTTATTTCATAAAAATATACCAGTGATATGACAGCATGCAAAATATTCATCTCTGTGAACCAAACGGCAAAAGCAGAACACCAAAATTGCTATAATAGACCACTGCTGGTATCTGACAATAAAAGACCATTTCTATGTATCTGTATGAAATACAATATTATATTTCACAAATAAAATCATGAGCCTCAGCTACAAAATGCACTTATTTGGTGGTTCCATATGTAAAGACACATATCCATTCTTCATATAATGTAGCTTACTACATGAGTCTAATTTTGGGAAATACCAGTATTTTTTTCTTTTCTCAAATTGTCTTTTTATTTTTCAAATACATTTGAATGAATTCCATAGTATTTATACATAACATCTTAAATAACTATGTACACTATTTACATTAGCCTGACACTATAACATATCTTAATGTATACAGTTACTTTATAAGTATGTCCAATCCATTATCAGAGTGTCTGATTAATTATTGTATAGTGTCAATCAATGATAAGACTTTTCCCCAAGGGTTGTTGATAAATGGCTTTGGATAAATTCTTAGTGCTTTAATTTTAATGTCCAATAATGCTGTGGTCTTCAGTAGGCTGTAAAAGTCTTCCAAAGTTGGTATTTTGTTTGTATTCCATCTTCTTGTTATACACTTCCTTGAAATTGCAAGTATATTCCATACTAGATGCATGTTTGACCTATTCAAATGAGGACCTTCGTTCACATTTAATAATACAAGAACTTTAGTTAAATAAAATTATTCATTAAATAAAGCTTATCAAAAGTTATTAATACCATTCCAAAATGGCTTAATTTTAATACAATCAAAGAAAATGTGGTTTCAATCTGCATTGTGTACTTGCTCACTTCTCCAACATATTCCTTTTATGGAAGAACTAATTTTACTGATTCTATCTGGGGTTAAGAATGCTCTCTGCAAGCATTTCCAATTAAAAACTTTCCAGTATTGTGTAAAGGATGTATATTTTATCGATAATAAGATATTTGTTTTAATATCTTCAGTTAACTGTATTGGGTGTCCTTTTGTTACTTATTTCCAATATGAGGTTTTGGGTGTTGTTTTGTAGTTTATCAATATTTTGTAACATTTTGAAATACTGTTTCCCATGTCAAAGTCATTATATATATGATTTCATATATGTATTTCTTAAATTTAGGTATTACTTTAAATGAAGAATCGTTAAGTATTCTACTTAAATCTTGTGAATATGACAGAATACTCTATAAAGTTAGCCAGTCCTGTTGTGGAATTTTGTATGTTGTTTTTATTACTTGCATATCTAAAACTTTTAGTTCTTTGAAACATTGGAGCCAACAAACAAATCCTTTCTCTTCCTAGGCATTAATAATTTCTCTATATATTTTATGTGGAAAGTTCTTGGTGACTATAAATGGTGTTAAAAGATCAAACCAGATTTTTAAATCTATATTTGCGTTAATAATTTTCCTAAATGAGTCAATGTAATAATCATATAAGTTTTAGTGGGTTTAGTTATGTTATATTACATACTAATACATAATATGTGTCATGACAAATTGTTATTAGCTGTAATTTTAATTTTTTTGTAAATCAAATTCATTTATTAATATTACAGTTAATAATTCTCTCCAATTTGCAGAGTAATTTGGACTTATCCAATCTGAGATTGTTTTAGATATTTATGCTTTTATATATGTTTCTATATCAGGAAAGTTTAATATTCCCTGTGTCCATGGTCTAATATGATGTATTAAAGATATTCTGTTTCTTTAGGGAAACCATAAAAATTTTATTAGGAATGAATTTATTTCTTTAGGTATATTACTTTCTGGTAACAGTTGTATTGCCATAGCTATATATAGGATCTTACGCAATAAAAACATTTTTATTAACTGTAGTCTACCTTCAAATGTTAATATTATTTTGTTCCATTTTTCCACAGAGATTTTAATTGTATTGATGACCAAAACCAAAGCAAACTATGCTCCATGGCTAAGTAGGGTCACAAGAGCCCTGTTAAAAACCAGAGACAAGGCCTGGAAGCAATGGAAACAAGAAAACTCCGATCATACCAAGCAAAAGTATGAACAACTTAGAAATCTAGCCAAAAAAACAAACCAAACTAGACAAACAAAACTACTTCCCAGGTCTCCAAAACAAATACTCAAAAAATCCCCAAAAATGTTGTCATAGTATCAACTCCCTACTAAAACCTGGAATAATCACTACCCCCAACCCCACCTCCACATATACTAACAGCAAAGATATAGCTTCCCAGCTTAACTGTCATTTCAAAAACTCAATCCAAACTCTGTCTAACCAACTAACAAATGTTAATACCTCACCAGCCTCAACTGCTGGGAACACTCCTAGCAACTCTACCAACCAACCATACTTCACTCTCTCACCTGTCCCTACATCTAAAATTAGAAACCTCCTTCTCAAACTAAAACCTACCACACTAGCAGCAGATGGTATACCTGCTGACTTCCTAAACATACCAGCTGACTCCCTATCATATCCAGTATTAACCCTAATAAACAGGTCCATTCAGGAAGCTTATGTGCCACAACTATGGAAAATATCCTACATTATACCTCTTCACAAAGGTGGTAAATCTTACGACTTTTCCAACTATCGGCCTATAGCTATTCTTTCCCCCTTATCTAAGCTCCTAGAGAAATGCATACACTCACAAGTTATGCAATTCCTGAATACAAACAATCTTCTCTCCTCCACCCAACACAGATACCGCTCTCACTATACTACAAATTCTGCTCTTCTCTCCTTCACCAATCTGGTTAATCATTATAGAAACAACAACAGCTATGCATTTGCTACCTTTTTAGATGTTTCTAAAGCATTTGATATGGTCTCACACCCTAAACTATTGGATGTTCTTCATTTTCTATCTTTTACCTCCCCTACTATCTCCTGGTTCAAAAGCTACTTATCAGACAGACAACAATCTGTACAATGGGACAATGAACTATCCCCTCCTCTCCCTAACGCTATAGGAGTACCACAAGGCTCAATATTAGGCCCACTACTTTTCTCTATCTTTACAAACAATCTATACACCTCCTCCAAGCAAGCCTCTCTAATTCAGTATGCAGATTATTCCACTCTCATCTGTGCAGCCCCATCTGTCAACACCCTACAACAACTTGCCCAAGAATCATTCTCTGCTATTGAAACTTGGATCACTGACATCCAACTTATTCTTAACCCCAATAAAACTAAACTTCTCCTGTTCACCCCTAATAAAACAACATCTACCCCCTCTACTTCCTCTATCTCATCTATGAATGGCATTATCATCTCTCCATCCACACACACAAAACTCCTAGAAGTTGAAATAGACAACAACCTATCATTCGATCTACACATAGCACAAACCATTCAGAAAGTTCACAAAAAATGGGAACCCTTTACAGGCACAAAAACTATCTCCCAGCAAGAGCAAGAATCACCCTAGCTCAAACTCACCTCTTATCAACACTTACTTATACTGCACCAATCCTAACCCATACTAGAAAAGCAGATTTGGACAAGTTAGAGTCATGCTATAACAAAATTGCCAAATTTGCCAACAGTTCCCCCTTTAGAACTCACCACTGCCAAATACTAAAAGAAATTCAGTGGCTTGAATTTCCTAACCTACTAGTTTACCAACAACTCACATGTGCCTTTAACATTAGAAACTACCCAAAAAAAACTCCAGCCCTCAAGCAGCTATTAACCTCCCACTCTTCCAGTTGCCCTCTCCGCTCATCCAATAAACCTCTCCTCAGTGTTACTACTGCCAACAACACTGCAGGTAAAGCCCTATATTCCCAAATCATAGGCAAATAATGGAACAATTTCCCCACTAATATAACCTCCACAACAACAAACACAAACTTTAAAAAATGACTCAAATCTCATCTAAGGACAACTTGGATCTGCCCATGTATCACTTGATAATCTCTATACCTTCTCTTCTCCTCCTCCAAACAACTCCAGTCTAGAATTCACACTATTCTACTCACATAGAAATACATACTCTTAGAATAAGCCACATTAGTCTTTGTACTTCTTTCAGTGTACACTTACTAGAAATGTAAACTGTCTATACTACCTTTCTAAATATTAATCTAACTGTATTTCAGTCCTGCAATGCCTGTTAAGTATTGTGAACAAATTATTGTATATCCCTGCTTGTAAGTAATCTAGTGTCTTCCAATTTTGCATATTTCTCATTGTAATAACTTCTTACTATATCTTAATTGTGGGGCTTTTCTCCCTGGGCATCCACTGAAAATGGACCTGGTCCAGCTGGATTTTCCCGGTAAACAAATGTAAAATAAATAAAAATAAAATAAAATATTGCAGTTTTTTGAGACTAATTCATTATTATCCTTGCAAAACTCAATTCCTACATATTTTAAGATAGATTATTGTTTCCCTATGATGTGATCCCCCATAGTCTGCAGTTCTTTTTTTTATTTAAAAATAAAAAATTTGATTTTGATTTATTGAAATGGAGTCCTGAAGTCATGTGAAATTTGTCAATCAATATATCTAATTCTTCTAATGTCTCTTATGTATTATATAATGTTAGTAATATGTCATCAGCAAATAGCATTACTTTAGAATTGTATTGTTCATAAACATCTATGCCTTTGATTTTTATATTGTTATGAATTGAATCTGCCAATATTTCAATAGCCAGAGGAAATAAAATCGGTGACATGGGATGTCCTTGTTTAGTGCTTTTTGTTATATGTATAGATTCAGAGGTAAAAGGAACTAACTTGACATATGCTAAATTATTTGTGTGTGTGTGCATATATATATATATATATATATATATATATATATATATATATATATATATATGTTCTTTAGGAGATGAACAAAGGATGAAGGAAATTCAAAAAAAAAAATAGGATTTTGAATAAATAATCCCAATTTAAGGAATCAAGGCTTTTATCTATATCTAAGCCAATTATGAGTGTTTCTTTATTTTCTTTATTAACATACTCTATAAGAGAAATTATCCTTTTAATATTGTCATGTGTGTATTCATGATATATAAATCCAGTCTGGTTATTATTTATTGTTTTGGATAGTGGTATTTTCATTCTGTTAGTTAATATTGTCATACATATCTTATAGTCATTATTTAGTAATGCTATAGGTCTATATGAGGTACAGAGGTTTGGGGATTTGTTTTTCTTTAGAATTGGAGTGATTAAGGAATATCTCCAAGAGGGTGGTATTAAAGATTGTGACTGAATTTCTAACAGAGTTGTATGGAAGAGGGATAGTATCTTTGAAGGAAAAAGTTTATATATTTCCATAATTATGCCATCTATACCTGGAGCTTTATTATTTTTACCCTCTTTTATTGTAACTGTAATTTCTTTGTAGGATATGGGTGCTTGGAGATGTAGTTTTAATTTTTTTGGTAGTTTTTATATTAGAACATTTTTCATCTAGATTTAATTGATCGATAAGTATATTTTGTTTTTGAAAATGTTCCATATAGTGATTTCTATAGGCATCAAGAATGTCACCTATATCCGAGACATTTTTCCCTTTCTTTACATGGAAGATACTTTTAATGTTGTTAGCTTTTGATTGTGTTTTGATTCTTGTGGATAAATTATGTAGATATTTGGGACAAGTGGCCAATGTATTCATTTTTAGTTTTTCTAAAGCTAAACTAGTTTTATGTGTTAGTATTTCATTGTATTTATTGTTTAATACTTCTACTTTCTTTTTCATCTCCAAATGATTTTGATTTTTTTTCAGCTTTTACTGACAAAAGTTTGGATTGTAGATCTTTATAGGTTCATAGGTAGGTAGTAGGCTATCGGCCCAAGGGCCTAAGTAAGCCTAGCCAACAAGGTTCCCTGGCTTACGCCACCCAAGAAAGTTATTTTCCTGTGCCCCTGTCAAGCAGAGCCACCGAAGTGATCCCCTGAGTGTATTTCCTATTTCCCATCCACTCATCAAGATTTTTCTTGAAGAGTGCTAATGAGGAACTTTGCTTGATATAGATGGGTAGCTTGTTCCAGAGTATGGGACGTCTCTGGGACAGGAATCTATCCCTCCAGCATGTCCTGTTTATTGTGGTGACAAGGTTTAGGTCCCTAGAGCATGTAGCTTGGAGGGATTGGAATTTCTTTAGGTGTAGCATGTCCAACAGCTCTGGGTTTGACATAGCGTTATATGTTATGTATGTTTATATGTTAGGCAGAGATCACCTCGGAGTAGAGTAGGTGATATGCTACGGAGTAAAGCTGGAGTTTTTTGAGATGGTCAGTGTAAGGCATCTGTTTGAGGCCAGTAATCCTATTTGTGAGGTACTTCTGTGGCCTTTCCAGCTGCTGCAGAAGTCTTGTGATGTACATTCCAAAAGGGGCATTGTACTCTATAATGGGTCTAATGAGTATCGAGTAGAGGGGAACAATGACCTCTTTTTTCCTAGATGAGAACCCTTTCGTGATGAGGTGTGCCATGTAGAAGGATTTCCTGACTATTGTGGAGATGTGGTTATCAAAGGAGAAACTACTGTCCACCTAGGTCCCCAGGTCTGTTATCACACATGCGGCATTAAGTAGACTGCCTCCTATGTGGTAGTTCATGGGTACAGAGTTTTTACCAAAGGGGATGACAATGCACTTTTTGGCATTGAGCTTGAGGCCATGGCTCTGACACCAGGCATCTGTCTCAGTGAGGCCCTTCTGTAGGATGTCCGCATCATTTCGGGACTCAACTATGGCTCCTAGTTTGCAGTCATCTGTGAAGTTCATTAGCCAAAGGCCTTCTGTGTTAGCCTGTACTTCAGAGAAGTAGATACCAAACAGGAGAGGTCCCAGGATTGAACCCTGTGGTACTGGTGGTTTTCAAGTCAGATTTGGAGTCTGCAACTTTTACAGTGTGGGTTCTGTCAGTGAGCCAAGTGGCAACCCATCTTGTGACATAGGGAATTATGCCTAGTTTAGCTATAATTCCAGAATAGGGGAATGGTGTTGAAAGCCTTGAAGAGGTCAAGATAGGCTGTGTGAACCACCTTACCCTCGTCTACAGCTTTGGTGACTGCCTCAAAGACGTCGATCAGGTTCAGGAGCCATGATCTGCCTTTCACAAACCTGAACTGGGTGGGGTCCAGAATTTGGAGGTTACCAATGTCTTTGTTTATGAGTTCCATGATGATATGTTCCAGGGCCTTACAGACCAGGCTTTGTCAGGCTAATAGGGCCATAGTTCCTGGGATCAGTGATAGCTCCCCCTCTGTGGAGTGGGATAACTGTTGCTGTGCACCATTCAGTGGGCACAAAGCCTGTTTTCATGCAGTTGTGCTGTAACTCAGAGCAGATCTGGGTGTTGCCATTGAGATTCTTGACATATCTATAGAATACTTCTTGGCTGTCCCTAGAATCAGTGGCAATTTTGTTTTTGTAGCTAGCTTTGGAGGATCTTATAAGGGATCTCAGCTTCTTACTGAGGCTGACCAGGGAACTCCTCCACTCATGGGATTTTACTCTCTTTTGCAACAGTTTCTTCCTTCTGTTGTAGAGTTTGTTTATGGCAGGGGACCACCAGATTGGATTCCTTTTTTTGGAGGATAGTGTCTTGGTTCTGTTTGGGATAGTACGATCCATGCACTAGTGTAAGTGCTTATAGAGTGGATCTGTGTAGGATTCAGCAGTTGTAACTGTATATTCCATCTGCATGGGTGTCTTGAAGTTCACCACGTCTGTCTTAAGAAGCATGAAGTTGGCTTTGGAGAAATGTTTTACCATGATTTCCTTAATGAGGGGTGAGGGCGAGATGTGGATATCTAGGGTGATTAGCTTATGTTCGGATCTGACCAAGGAGGAGTTGACTTCAGGTGTGGAACACCAGTCACTCATGTTGGTAATTACTAGTTCTAGGATATTGTTGCCCCTGGTGGGGGTGTGGATAAGTTGATCCAGGGCACTGGAATTTATGAATTCCAGAAAGCATTGAGCGAAGGAGTTGGTACATGAGCAGTTTGCCCAGTAAATGGTGGGGTAGTTGAAATCACCCACTGTTAGGGTGTTTGGTTGAACCATAATATTTTCCAGTATATCAAGAAAAAAGGAGTGGCAATCCTGGGGCATGGTGGGGGATCTGTAGCAAGCTGCAATTTGGATTGCAGTTTTGCCCAGAGTTAGTTGCCCTTGGATAAACATTCTTTGATTTTTTTTTTTATACCAAGTTAGGGTTTTACCATATATGTAAGCTTTTAATGAGTCCCATATAATTTATTTCTGTGATGTGATTAATATCTAAGAAGAACTGTAATTTAGAACATAATCATGGTTTAAACTTTTTAATTTTAGTTATATATGCTGGAATTCTGGAGTTAAAGATTAATGGTTTGTACCCATTTTGAAGTTTTATTATCAGTGAATTGCAGTCTGAAAAGGGGCAGGGAGTGATTGAGAAATTAATGATTTTAGAGTGTAAGTCATGGGCAGCAAATATTTTATCTATTCTAGTTTGGGTACCAAATCTGTGACCTTGATGGGAAAACAACAAAGATTTATCTTCTTTAAATTTAAAAGTGTCTACCAGATGGAATGATTCTACTCACTTGTTTAAAGCTTTTGATACAGTAGATGTACGCAGCAGTCTTTTATTTGTAGTTTCAGAAATATCAAATATATAGTTAAAATCTCCTCCTAATATTAAGTTGCCTTTATAATTATTGGAAATTAAATCCAAGTGTTTTAACAGTTCCTGTGCCATGCCTGGGAACCAGTATAGATTGGCTAGGGCCCATATTCTGTTATTATATTTCACAATTACTAATGCCATAAGGCTTTCTTTACCTTCATACTTATAAATGATTTCTGGGTTAATGACATTTGTTTTCCTTAAAATTGTTACCCCTTTTGTCTTTGTCTTATAAGTGGATTGTGCCAATATCTTATATTCCTTAAGATTCCATTTATAATTGTCACTTGTTTTGAAATGAGTTTCTTGAAGGAAGACAATTTGTGCTTTGTTCAGTTTTAAATATTTCAGTTGATTTGATCTCTTGCTAGGATTGTTTAAGCCATTGGTACTTAAAGATAATAAAGTTAACTCCATCTTAGGTTATTTAGACTATGTATTTTTTGTTTTATTGTGACTATTAAACATTTTCCTCTGATAACTATAAAGTATATGTTTGAACTTTTAAAGGAAATTATCAGTTTTATACTTTGAGTGTTTACCAATAAAGTAATGTTTTTGTCAGGCATATTAAAAATGCTTTTGTGAAATAACAAATTTAAATTAATAAATGTTAACAAAACTAAGATCTGCACTAGCCATGGAATGAAAATCATTCCTAACCTGATGGATAAACCTAAGTCCATCAGATTATCACTCATACCTTGACAATCCAGAGCATCTAAGCTCCATAAATTGAATTATCATTGGATATCATGGCGAATATTTGTAATAGGAATATGCAATATTTATATTATTTTGAACAGATATAGTACTATTGTAGATTAGACAGAATTCCAATACAATGTAAATGTCTACTTATTGTATAAGCAATTAATATTTACATGAAAGATAGATGACAAGCAATTCAATCATAGTAAAGTAGGATGTATAATATATAAAACCACAGTAAAATATTATAGCACACAGTTATTTTACATATTCACTCTTATTCATGAAGTCTTTCAAAACATATTACTTAATATAAATAGATGGTAATAATATGTATACCTAATGTTTATAATGCAATGTATTTTTCTGGATATATCAGAATTTATACTTCATTGTTTGCCAGCATTTAAGTAATCACTTTGTTTGTTGCTAACTTACTTAAAGCATCACATTTGTTTTGTGTGAACATTGATGAAAGTTAGTGCAGTTTAATTATCAGTACATCCCTCTTCCCCCCATTTCCTACACATAAGGATTTTCATATCTGTCATTTCTTATTATAAAATTAGTAAAATTATAGGTTAAAAACAACAAATTCCCTTAATGTGATTAATGATTACAAGTTTCCTTTCCACATTCATAAATTGCCATTTTATGGCATATACTGAAAGTTTTTTAGATTTAAATGGCAACATTCGATTTTGTATAATCAGCAAAGGTTAAGCTGAGTGATTATTGTCAATTTAATACTATTTGTGGGGAATGTGATTGTTAAATTCTATGACATTCCTAGTTCAGGCTTCTATTGTTTCCCTTGAACAACTTTGTCAGTTTGATGTCATGTATAAAACATTAGTTACCTTGGTAACAGCTTAAGTATTATGTATGGTCAAGATGAGTTACAAAACCACAATTCAAGTTAACACAATTATATGACTTGTTATGCACATTTACTTATATGAGAAAATTATCATGCTTCCCCTTGATGTTCAATATAGTGTATGCCATTTATGACAAGTTAAAACAGTAGTGTTATTATACACAAGCCCATATTATTAAACTGAGTGTCAATTGTCAATTTAATACTATTTGTTCAGAATATGATTGTTACATTCTGTGACATTTTAAGTTTAGGCTTCTATTGTTTTTCTTGAACAACTTTGTCAGTTTGATGTCATGTATAAACATTAGTTGCTTTGGTAACCGCTTAAGTATTATATATGGTCAAGATGGGTTACAAAAACTACAATTCAAGTTAAAGGAATTACATGACTTGTTATGCATATTTATTTATATAAGAAAATCATCATGCTTCCCCTTGATGTTCAATGCAGTGTATGTCATTTGAGACAAGTTAAAACAGTAGTGTTATACACAAGCCCATGTTATTAAACTGAATGTCTATTGTCAGTTTAATACTAGTTGTTCAGAATATGATTGTTAAATTCTGTGACATTTCAAGTTCAGGCTTCTATTGTTTCTCTTGAACAACTTTGTCAGTTTGACGTCATGTATAAAACATTAAGTTACCTTGGTAACCGCTTAAGCATTATATATGGTAAAATGGGTTACAAAAACTACAATTCAAGTTAAAGGAATTACATGACTTGTTATGCATATTTACTTATATAAGAAAATAACCATGCTTCCCCTTGATGTTAAATGTAGTGTATGTCATTTATGAGAAGTTAAGACAGTAGTGTTATTATACACAAGCCCATATTATTAAATCCTGTCTTTAATATCTAAATTCAGCAGGCTGTTTCATTTTATATGACAATTATATATTTTATATCTAGATTTACTAAAATCATACATTACATAACTATTGTGTGTGTGTGTTTTTTTTTCCCACAGATATTTCCACAAAGGAAATTTGATGAGTCTCTAGCACTTCCCAACAACCCCAAATACCCCTAGAACCAGATATCCCCATATGCCCAAAACATCCGAGCAAGCTCACCTCCCAGACCACTGCAAAGGGTACTGCACAAAACCAAGTGCTCTTAGTCTTTCACAATAACTCAGACTTCCAGGCTTATGTAAGTCCTTAATGTGTTTGGACCAAAATACATTTTAAATATGAAATTGCTGTTATTGTTTTTTTTTTTCTTTTTTTTATCAAGAATCAACTTAATGAGCTAAACAAAGTGTTGGGAGACCATCAATATGTGTACATGTGGTTTAAAACAGCTCTTTTATTTTATATATATATATATATATATATATATATATATATATATATTTTTTTTTTTAAACCAAAACTTCATTGCCAAGAATCATCTCGGAGGCTCCTCAGAGCCAGTAAGCATTATCATCACTCTGTGTATGTTACCATAGCAACCTGGGAGCATCTGTTTCTGTTAGTGTGTCTGTGTACTGCGTACCAGAGGCTTGTGATGCACCTGAAGCAAAGCTTCACTTCACTGTAACTTCATGCCTAAATTCCATCCCTTTCAGCGAGGCAGCAGCCAGGAAAAGAATGGAGAGCAAATAGATCAAAAAAAAAAAAACCTCCCAACAACCTGCCAGAACAAGAGATAACACATTCTTCAAGCCTTCCCACCTCTCACTCAGAAGATGTATAAACAAACTATTCTCTGCCAAGATATCCCAAATCACAGTTTTATCCACCCCCTTCCCCTGGTTCCAGGCTAAAACATCAAATGTCTCTTCCTAATACACAAGCATCAGTAAACCTTGATCACAAGCCACAACCCACAACTTACCGGAGATGAAAACTGCAACATACAACAGATGCCAGACACAGCTGCATCCATACACACCATGTCAGGCTTAATCAAACAGCACTTGAAGCTATGATACCTGCCATAATTGATATTAACTATGCTTAGACAGAATAATAATGACATTTGTACTACCTGCCAGACACAGATGCATCCATGCACACCATATCAGGATTGATCAAACAGCACTTGTAACTGTGATACCTGCCATAATTGATATTAACTATATTTAGACAGAATAATGATGACATTTGTACTAAGAGCTTGCTACTATTATTTAACCAGGATATACATGGCATTTCTAAATCATAGTTTAACTGAAGAAGGCATTAGTCTCCATGACAGCATTTTTTTTCCGAAACACACTACTGTTACTGCTGTTATATATGATGTTAATTTATTACATTTGAGTCTGAACTCTGATGAATGGTACCTTGTTGAATTAATTAATTACTTAAATTATCATAAGTAAAAACACTGAAAAATGAACAAGATAAGTATTCACTGAGTTCAAGTAGGGGAGTAGAAACTTCTATGTTTGTATTATATGTTGCTTTGTTTGGCTTATATATAAAGTAAATAGTAACCGATCTTGACCTACCTTTGTTTGTGAAGAATTATTGGACTCTTTGAACATTCTGAATAAATCATTACGGTTTCTCAGTTGTTTAAGAAACCCTCCTTTTTTTAAATAAAAACAGATGACAAGTGATGTACCATATCAGTTGATACTCTGAGCGATGTAGTTATAAGAGTTATTTTTGGGGCAGCTATCTTGGAATCAGTGTTTTGTTTTTTCTTTCTAGCATCAGTCCAAGGATTTGTTTATTTTATTCTTTTAAGAGTAGGGGCCATCCATTCCATTCCTTCTGGGATAGACACTATGTTGTTGTTTTTGATGAATATAGTAGCTTCTTCTAAGTCATTAAAGGTTCTCATCTCATTGGCAAAAAGTAGTTTTATCTTGGCTGGAAAGGCCAACTGTGCTTTAATGTTTTGTTTCAGCAGTTTTATTATTGGATAGACTTTTTTCCTTTGTTCTAATATTCTGGAAGAATAATCAGTCAAACCTTATCAGGCTTTGATTGTATTTTAAGGGTGATTTTTTCCAAGCAGATTTTAATATTAGTTCCTTGTCCAGAAATGAAAGAAATTTTATAACTATGGATCTAGGTGGAGTATTTGCTGAGATATAAGCAGGTTTCCTCGGTGCTCTATGTGCCCTTTCAATTCCAAATGAAATTCCCTCTTTCAAGTCTAAAAATTCAGGAATCCAGCTTGTTAAGAATGAAATAATGTCTTCTCCTTCAGTGTTTTCAGGCAGACCAAAGATCCTTATGTTGTTTCTCCTCTCCCTGTTTTCTAAGTCATCTGTTTTGTTAAGCAGCCATGTATTCTGTTTAAGCAGAAATTCTTTTTGGAATTCTTTCTCTTTGAGACCCCTTCAATGTCATTTAGAGAAGTCTCTATATTTGTTATTTTTGTACGGTGTTGCTGTAATAGTTCCTTAAGAGTATCAGTCTGTTTTTGAGAATTTGATTTGAGGTTTTCTAAGTCATGTTTAAAGCCATCCATCTTCAAAGATAGTTCCTGTAAGGCAGATGTCATCAATTGCAGTTCTTTTTTTCAAAGCAGCATCTGGATGAGAATTCCTTGAGTTGTTCATATTCAGTGACTCAATATATCTCCAAGTTACTTGACAGGAAAATTTTTGTATATCTCTACCAAAATTGATATTTATGTAGTTTATAGGTTCATAGGTAATTGGCAGCGAACACATCCAAACACAATGGTGATGTGCCTATATGTAATTGGTCATATCTCAGTCCCTTTCAGATTTCATTATGAAATTTTCAAAATTTTCAGAGGGTAACAACAGGAGGATTACTACAAAAACAGTAATAGATTACTAATTTATCATTAGGAGTGTCACTGTACCCTTTCTCAGAATTTTTGACTCACAACATTAGTTGCTGTAACATTTAGCATGTTAACTATGGCATGTTTCAAATAACAAAGTATTGTTTTGGTAAAACATAAAGAATTTGTATTTCTGACATAGCAACTCAGTAAAGATGTATTTTCTACCCAAAGTACTAATCAGGAGTTCAGAACGAAATCCAAAATGAACACCAAGTATAACGCAAAAAAATGTCAAAACTGTAAGAGTAAAGTCATACAAACTAAAACCAATAGGGTTTGTCTTTGAAAGGCTATTATCTCCATTCCCTTTGATTTCATTATGAAATTGTCAGGCAATAGCAACAGCTTATTCAGCTAAAATAATCCTAAGACTGTACTTCTCAGAGCTTCCATTGCAGTACATCTCCGGACTAGACCCCTTAACTTTATCCACTCAAAGCCATGACACTGTAGCCACAGGATGGTACATCTGGCAAACAATCTAGTGAAATATATAGGGTTTTAATTCTGTTCTAATTCCAACTCAGTAAAGAAATATTCTGAGTCTTCATTATGTTCTGCAAATGAGCAGTAGCTCAAACAACACTCTCATTGTAGTCAGATATTTCCACATACTGATGTAATGTCTATTTGTACAAATACACCTACCAGACCAACTATGAGATTTTGTTATTATACTCGCAGAAAGTATCAACAGAATTCATTACAGAAATACAGAAAAAACATATAATTCCTACACTACGTTTAGGAGTTTCAGTGCAGCCCTACCCGAATTTTACCACCAATTCAGCATGTGACCTACGGCATGCTGCAAATGAACATCGACTGTTCATAACACAACCCAGAAGATCAAAAAGGCACAATATCGAGGTGCAGTAACACTGAATGATCAAACTGTGCAGGTGAGTGATTGTGCAAGATTGTGGTATAGCTGGGTTTTAGGTTTTGCCATTCCTAGCAGCAGCACAATCTTGGAGTTGTTATATATAAGTAGCAGGTGCTGTGGGGGTTTGCCTCCCTGCAAAAGCTTTTATAGCTAATGTTTTCACATTTGGTGTTGCGGCACTTCAATGTTCTTCTGGGTTTGCCTTTATGAACATCGATGTTGTGATCATTCGACGTTCTAACAAGGACCCATATATATGTATATGTACCTATCTATATAGCTACTATCTTCATTGTATCTAGTAAAGTTGGTTTAGACTTTCATTTCTGTTTTCTAGTAACTGTTTTTTTTTTTGGCAGCCATCATAATTACTTGCAGCAAGGCCTTACTATGTCTAGGCAATTCCGAATTTATATCATAGCTCTAAAAATCATTTCCCCTGTCACTCCAACTTGCTCACCCAGCATCTTCAACAGAGTAGTCTGCAGGGAATCTTTAAAGTCTAGAAAATAGAAATACGTCTGCTCAAATGGATGGCTTCAAACACTTTAATGTTTGAATGTTGAAAAAAACACATAAAAACATATAAAAATCAAAAGTAAAATGAGAGACGAGCACTTTCGCATCACCAAAGGATGCTTCATCAGATCAGGAGCCAGCAGCTCCTGTAGGTGTAGGCAGACGTAGGCATGCTCAATATGCCCTCACATTGGCTAAGAGGCACTTCATAGCACACTCACTCACCCCCTAAGAGTCTAAAATCTTCCTCCTATGAACTACATATAAGTAACATTGATGCCCGGCAATGCTCACAGCTTTTACCTACCCATGTAATGGCTGTGTACTGCTAGCATCAGACAGAGTCTACCCTGAACTAAAGCTGTTGCAACTGCTGGAGTGTATTGTGTAATAATATGAATGACTGGCATATCCTTGCATGTTGTTACTTGGTACTGTAAGCAAGTAAAAGGTGTGTGATTTGTACAAAAATAAACTTAATATGTGACAGCAGAGACTTATGTGACTTTTGTGTCTATTATTAAGTAGTAAGTCTCAGGCATCAAAGACTTACACAGTCATACCTCTCAAAAGTACTGATGGTCACAGCATGCCCTTAGTGTAGCACCATATGTTTGTACTGGAAAATCATTAAAGTGAGAAGTTAGAAAGTAATGTGACAAATTTAGTTTCAAACTTCACAACCCTCACAAGCTCATTAACAATATTGATGTAAAAAAGTTTAATCCTATCAACTACCTAACTTTCTAAGACCAATATAAATCAAAGGTACAATCACCAATTCAACATCACAAATGCAGATATACTAAGCACTAAGTCAGCTATGAACCCTGAGCATCAGACACAAAGCTTATGTATCCCTGAATCCAAATAATAGAAAACAGAGATATGACAGTCACCATCACTTGCACAAGGTGTTTTGTGTGTGTGTGTGTGGGGGGGGTGGGATAGGAAGCCTAGGCTGACACAAAAGGCTAGTGAGTGTGTGTGAGTAAGAAAGAGAAGAAAACAAACATTCAAATAAAGTAACAAATGGCCAGTGAGTCAAAATGAGTTTTAAGCTTCATGGCTGAATCATGTATCTGTTGTGTGTGTGTGTGTATGTGTGTGTGTGTGTGTGTGTGTGTGTGTGTGTGTGTGTGTGTGTGTGTGTGTGTGTGTGTGTGTGTGTGTAGGGGTCCTCCAGGTGAAACTGGTGTGTGAGTGTCTGCATGAACACAGCCAAGCTCTGTGCTAGCTCTACATCTTGCTATGCTGGACAGGTGTCAGCCATGCATGGTAGATGTGGCAGTTCATCATTGTCGTACCCGACCACAAGAACTGGCTTTGCCAAGAGTTCCACTGGGACACCCACAGTCAGATGCACTGCTGCTAATTAAATGTGACTGATGTCTGCTGGATGAGCTCTCCTCACGAAGATGTCCAGGACCACAACCCCATGGTCTGCCATGTCTGAGTATGGACAGCTTAACCACTGATGAAGCAGTGGAAGTACTGCCACTATGGGAGCGTAATCGGGCATGGCCATGTTGGCTAACAGCAGTTGATGTGGCTGACCTAGCCTAGACCCATGAGGATGCCATCCCCCTCCCAGCAGACATTCCATCACAGACACTGTGTGTTGCAATGTGTCATTCATCAGATACATTGAATCAGCAAGACTGTGGAAGCAGTCATGCATGTCAGTCTGTGCCACATCTACAACCCTAAGCATTTCTCTGTAGGAACTAAAGGAAGAGACACCTGGATCAGGTGGAAGATGGACAGCAAGCCTCCTCTGAGAACCCCTGACAACCCTTCTAAGTGGCACTTCTCCCACACTTTGACTACAGAGTAGACAGGCACTGAAGCCACAGCAACCGCAATTTCCTGTTTGATTGTCTCACCCTCCACCAGTTCAATATCTGAGGGCTCACTGGAATGGGTAGGCATAGGTCTACTGGCTCTGTCCAATGGAATTACAGGGAATGGCTGTATGTCAACCTCAGTGTCAGATTCAACCTCTTCATTCGCCTACTATGCCTCTGTTTGGCCACCATCATCATCAGGGTCTGCTGATACTCTGAAGTCAGGTGGTAGAAGTCCCACACTTCAACTCTCAGGAACACCTTTGATAATGATAATAAGCAACAAACACAGGAAGAAATTAATACCTACACTACTATAGTCTAATATATGCTACTAAACTAAAAGTTGTGCCACTATTACAGACAGTACAGCAATACACACAACAGTCCTGACACCATCATCACAAACTAAATATTTCTTTGAACTGCACATCAGTACTGACATAAAGATTTTTGCCTTACCATGCGCAGATGATAGTCTGCTCCCTATGCTGGATGGTCCTGGAAGAAGTTAAGCAAAAGGTAAGGACCACATAATCACAATTAACAGTAACACGGGGTAAAACTTGAACTGCACATCAATACTGACATAAAGATTTTTGGCATACCATGCACAGATGATAGTCTGCTCCCTATGCTGGATGGTCCTGGAGAAAGTTAAGCAAATGCTAAGGACAACATTGTTACAATTAACATTAACACAAGGGGTAAAACTTTTTGCCCTTTATATGTCCATTAACTATACTCGCAACAAGAACTTGAATAACAAGTTCAACCTAAGCCCATGTGTAATCAATCAGAATGTGTTGTTAACTGCAGCGAACTACAATCCACCCCCCGAACAAATTTATTGTTAAATAGACCTAACATATTGATGTAAATATTTTACTATACAAGTGTATTTAACAATGGTAATACATAAGCCTACCTGGAAGCTTCACCTGGGACATACTTGCTGTTCCTGCAACAGTAGCACTAATGTCAAGGATATCCTGTTCTGCACTTTCCTGGGAGCTATCTGGATCCCTGACAGTGGAAGGAACTCTTCATTTGCTGTTAGTGGCGGTTCTATAGCAGGACTCTCCCCAGTATTCATCAAATCACAGGCCACTGCAGCTGCTGTCCTCTGTGCAGATGAGATCATGTCAGTGGCCCTATGATGCACCTGATCATATTTCCTACTGTGGCTGCCTACTGAGTTCACATCTGCAACTATCTACTGCCAAACTTGCATTCTGCCTGACATATCATCTCCATGTGCCCTCTCAAGCAGAAAGGCACCATGTCACCTAAGAACTTCCATAATGAATTTGATTTTCAGGGTCACTGAAGGGTGTTTTTTGGGGACTGAGACACCTAGATGCCATAGTCCTAGGTGTCCTAAAACACAACAGAAGGATAATACTCATAAGTATCACATAACTAAAAAGTAGCTGTTTCCAAATAAAACAGAAAACTTAGCATTTCAGTATTACCCACTGGAGAAACATAAAACAGTCTAGATATTTGAAATATGAACAACAAGAATTGTGTGGTTGTAACATGTTACATTCACACACAAAGCAAGGCTGGATGCAAAACAAGGGAGAGTAACAGAAATGCAGCTTTGCTCCTCCACCCCCAAAAGAACAGGCAAATGACACATTTTGCTAACAAACCATCATTGAAATGCCAAAAGTGCTAGCAAATGAACTGTCCCTGAAACATGTGTACATATTTTACACAGAACATTCCATTTTAAGCTATTGCCAATCATGTATACCTGCAAAATGTCCTGACAAACGTGGCCATGCCATCAGCACACCACTAAATAATACATACAGATAACAGTAGTGTTTGCTAATTAATCTATTGATATAAATATGAAAGAATTTTTCTTAAATGACATTTCAGCATCTGAAGTATATAACTGAAAAATACAAGTATACCTTCTCAAGTTCAGTAGTCCTCTGTGCAGATATATCCAAAAGTAATTGCCTCTTCTGTGTTCTCCACATAAACAGATCTCCTCACCTTCAGGTTCCCTAGGTACATGTTTGCTTTTTTGGTGTAGATTTAGGGCTGTTAACATAGCGAAGATGCAAATGAGGTGTGAACTCATTAGAATTGCTGAATCCCAAACTTTTGGCTCCATGTAGAACAAAACATAGTGCAGGCACTCCCTCAGTGTTTGTTGCTAATGGACTGCAAATGTGAATGATTACTGGTAGGGAGAAGGAAAAGGCAACAGCACTGCAGACTGCCCTACCTCCAGTGGGTGTGTCAGGTTAAACTTACAAAGTATATGTAAATAAGTTTATCAAGGTTGAAAATGTAAGTAAGCAGCACATAATTCACAGGTTCTGTTCATTAACATTCAACTCCCCTTCATGTATTGACAACTGTATAGTATAGTTATTTAATATCATCACACATTTTAAGGACAAGGATATAGAATGCCTTACAGACTGCATGTCTCAGATTACTGGTCAGATAAAGGATGAGCAATAAACATAGTGAGGTAAGACAGAGCTGCATTTTTGCAAGCAATAGTCATTCATAAATGGTTGTGTGATCACTCAGTGTACTACATCCAAAATTTATACATGTACAAATAACTTTTATGTAGTTTCTTGTACTGTGGATGATGTTGCAGTTGATTGTATGCAGAATGATTTCCATTCCCTGGTGCAAAGCTGTTTGTGTGGCACACAAACAGCTTTGCACCAGGGAATGGAAATCATTCTGCATACAATCAACTGCAACATCATCCACAGTACAAGAAACTACATAAAAGTTATTTGTACATGTATAAATTTTGGATTACTGGTAGGGAGAAGGAAAAGGCAACAGAACTGCAGACTGCCCTACCCATACTGTGTTCAAATCCAGCCCTATGTAGAAATATTTCATGTGTACTAACACACATTTTGTAGTGTTTATATCATAGATTGTTTTTCATAATTTCAACTACTTTTCCCTTTTATTTAATTTATTTATTTTGGCCATTGTTTGCATGGTGCAAGACTCAGGGCAAACAAGTGAAATGGAGAAAATGAATGTCAGTTTTTGCTTTCTTATCTCGTTTGCACTATGTTTAGCAGTGCACAAACTAACTAGACTACTAGCCCACACAGGAAGCAAGCAGAACACCTGCAGACTGTCTGTAAAAGTCCAAAGGTCAAAAAGAATACATTGTTGCAATGTTTGCTTTCCATCTTGCAACCCCGCTAAGCAGCATTATGCAGCATTTAGCAAGGTTCCCCAACAGCTATAGTAATGGAACACCTGCAGACAGGGTGCAGAGTACCAACAATTGAAAATGGATGCATTCAATTAATTCTGTTTGGCCCCATGCAAACACACTAAGTGGTGTTGCATGGCAGTTAACACAGAGAACTTAAAAATGAGTAAGAAATTATGGAACTGTTGTGTAACTACTCCTCTAGCAGCAGGTGCAATTGTATTGCTAGAGTACAGATGGTCCTATGTTCTAGTACATGGTGTGTGACCTGTTTTTAATGTTGTGTTGTGCAGTTTATAACAATGATCTGTAAAATAAACAAATGTTATTTCAACAGTCTTGTGGCAACATGTGTAAATGTAGGACTGCCATTCACATGGTCCTGGGTTCTAATACATGACATTGCAGACATTTTTACTGTTTCTCCATTTCCAATTATATTCACTCTCACTTACAACACCTTAGATAGTGGAGCTCATATGAATTATGTGTATGAGGGATAAGACACCCTTAGTGTGTTTTTAGATATAGTAGATATATCTACTATATTTTTGTAAGTAAAATTCTGCTATCTGGACTTGTATGGCCTTCACAATTAAATAAGATGCATACACAACTGGATCTCTATACAAGAACCTTGTCAGGTCACATACATACAAGTGTAACACCTTAAGCTGCATTTATGAAAGTTCCCTGACTATACATGAGCAGCAATTCTTCTGTAGCAAAGATGGAAAATCAATGTTGTAGAAGAAAACATTTATCCCTTATGCCTAGGTTTGAATCCCACACTGTAAAAATTAATTTTATCATTGTATAAAGCCAAAAACAAATGTGTCAGGCCATGACATGTATGTCCCCAGTGCAAATTTAACTCACCTAATAGTTACCTTCTGCTTTTTAATACATATTTCCAAGCTACATCACCAGACACCCCTCAAACTAAGTTCAAGTATCATATTAACTTTCTTATTTCAAATATTTATGTCATCTCTGGTTGGTACTGCTGTGGTCCACTTAACATTGTGCAAAAACATTTGGCATCATTACTTGGGTTTGCACACTACCAGTAAACATGATAACTAGAATTGGTGGAAAAACATAATTTTCCATTGCTCTAGGTCAGCTATTAGACATGGCTGGAGTTAGTGAGGAAGCTGTCAAGAGTGGGGCATGGAGGTGGGGTGCCCAGGAGTCCAGGATATTTATTGGAATCCTGGTAAAGTGCCACAGCTAGAGGCTTTTGCAGGGGGACTATTCTGTCTACCAGTAAAAGTCTGAGTTGTGGAGTAGTTTAGCTCAGGCTGTATCCAGTGCTATTGGCATCCCACACACTTGAGAACAGTGGAGGCATCATTTTAGTGACCTACATAGGCATAAAAGGGATACCCTCAACCATTGATTGCATGAATTTGAGGCTGTGGATATCCCACAGCTGTGCAAGTATGATAATAAGAGAGAATTTGTAATACTTTGAAAGCTAAATGTAGGCAAAACTGGTATGCATAATGTTCTCTGTGGTTTTCTGTTCTTTTCCCAGCTAATGCCAACAAAGAATTCAACAGATAGGCTTATGCTTCTTGATTGGAGAGACTGAAGGAAGCAAGTGATATGTAGTATTATTGTAGCTTTAAAAGTTAAAGTTAGATTTTTGGGTTTTTTTATACAGTTGTAACAAACTGAGCATGCATATCATAACTGTAACATCAAGAATGCATGCATTAGTTTGCAGCACAAACCAACTTTAGGAGTCAAATATAATACTGTAGTCAGAGATTCTGGGTTCAAATACCTAGAGTAACAAATATACAGTACTGCATTTTTTTAATAATATTTACATTAAATTAAACTTTATACAAGTGGCATTCATGTCCGCGTCTTTATTATATGAATGAATGTTCATAGTTTTGAACACTCTAAAGAGTGAAAATGCTAGACCTCAAAGTGCTTCTTGTGGGATCACAGTACAGTGAAGGTTGTAGTATTTGCCCTTTCCTCAATGTAGTGTGATCTCGGAATTGGTATGTATATATCTAGCGGGAGGTGTGGGGGGGCTACACCCCCCACAATAATGAGTTTGAGGTCCAGCATTTTCCCTCTTTAGAGAGTTCAATATTATGAACACTCGTTTATATAATATAGACCCTACATGCCCTGATGTTGACTGTAATTTATATAATTAGAACATGCATATGTGCAATATATGCACATTTCAAAGATTACTTTTAGCAATCTGTAGTTATAGTGTGTATTTCTTAGGATGCATACATAAATGTAATACTTCTGATAAAACAGTTGTATACTTGTATTAACGCATTGTATGTCACATGTGATGGTACTAATTACATCTCTATTTTTTCTCTCACCCAACCCTTATTTCCCTTTTTTATTTTTTATTATGTGTCATCAAAATGCCTCCATGTCATCCATCTGTACCAAATCACTAAATACTACACAGCATAGTGAGGTACACCAGCCCAAGTGGATCAGCCTGCCCCCACTGCACTGCTCCAGCACCAATTCCCAGCATGTCTGGGAGCCAACCTGGCAGCATTGCCTCTGCTGCCCCTGAACTACATGTGCCCTCAGGTAGTACTGTACCAGAAGCTGGTGCAGTGGTGGAGGTGGTAATTTCATCACCCACTTGGAGATACCAGGGTTGATGCATAGGGTTGTGCACAGCACCATTGGTGTACACCTACACCAGATGGATAGGCTGCTCTCCCTCATGGTCTGTAGGAAGGGAAGACATCAAGCACTCCAGCCACCAGTGGAGTAAGGGTCAGTGATGATGATGCAGTGGGTGAGGACTTAATTCTCACTGTCTCCATGTTTGATGAGCATGAGCCTGTGTTGCCCCCCCCCCCTCACCCCAATCATGGGGTCCCCAGCCTTTTGTGTTCCTCACTGTCCCTGTCTCTTCTCTTGTTTGTTTTCATTTGCTTCCTCACTTACACAACTTACCTGACCCAGAAATACCTATGTCCCTTACCAAGCATTCCATTCTTACTAAATTAAAAAAAGAAAAATGGGCACCTGTCCCACAAATAAAAAAAAAAAAAATATATATATATATATATATATATATATATATATATATATATATAGAGCTTCCCACACATAGCGCTCCATTTTGCACACATCTTCTTGACACACTTGATTCAGTCCAGTTGACTATACAAGATGATTGTGTTGTTGCCACCCCTTTCTCTGGAGGTGACAGTCCAAATTCAGCTAATATTCTGCACATATTATCAGTTTTTACTGTTGAAAAAATGGATAGTTATGTTTTTTACCTCCCTCCCTCTTGCACATTCCTGTATTGCTCTTCCTTTGTTCTTCCCCTTGCTTGCTCCCCATTTCACCACTTTCATATCTATCCCATTTTAACACCTATAATCTGGACAAAAACAGAAACACACAGAACACACATAAGTAGCAGCAAAAATCAATGGATCCCTTTACTTTTTGGCCTCTGTGTTTACAAGGAGTTTGCCATTGCACACCAATGCCAAGCAATGATGAGCGGCTCTGCTGCAGTTACCTCCACACAATGTTGCTTAACCCTGCTGCGCTACATCAACACACAGTAACACATGCTGAATGTACTGTAAAGAATAATGTCATTGCATTATCACTGTTTATTTAAAAAAGTATTAGATACACCTGGATTCGAACCCAGTATCATCTCGGCTCAAAAGGAAATATGTTAATGCATTTACACCTGTTGCCACAGAGTCAGATAAGCAGCAGGTGTATTTCATACACTTAATAATAACTCTCAGAATTTTAGCAATATGGCTCATGTTTGAGCACTTCATAATTACGTGTAAACAGGGAAAATAATGGAAATGTGTATCTTGCATAAGAAAACACTTTGCCAACCATCGTGCAAACCCATTGCTCACTGTTGCACTATGTAAAGTCAAATTTAGAATGTATTAGTGCTGTTTACTGTCCATTTTGCTCTTTATGGCACAAAACTACATGTGGAAACTTATACGGAACAATATGTCACATATTTACAATGCAGCCATGTGTTGCCTCCCCCCATGCACTGCAATCCCGGTGTCTCCAAATCTTTTTCACAAATATGTCAACTTCACTACATAAATTAATATCAAATGTTATGTGATATGCAATGCATATCAGTCTGGTAACATGCAGAACTAGAACCATCTTCACAGATGAAATTGCCTACACATCCATCAACTAACACTGGGAACTACTGACCCATAAGCCTAACCAGTCTTTTCTGCAAGGCTATGGAAAGATTCATCATGGACCTTATCCACAGGGACATAAGTGACCTTCAACACTCTTGTCCGACCCATACTGGTTTTGTCAAGGATAGATTTTGCTTATTAAACCTAGTGTACTTCTTTGATAATGTCCCAAAAGCTCTGATTGAGGGAAAACAGGACATACCACCTATCTTGATTAAGCCAAGGCCTTTGACACAATCCTCCATTCAGGTATCATAGAGAAACTCTCCCATCTGGGGATTAACCCATACATTACTAGGTGGGTAGCCAACTGGCTCACCTACAGAAAGCACACAGTCAAAGCTGGGAAGTCCACCTCCACCACTAGACCAGTTACCACTGGAGTACCACAAGGATCTGTGCTGGTCCCTGTACTGTCTGGAAACTATTTCTCTGAAGTACAGGTGAAGGTAGATGGCCTGTGGCTTACCACATTTGCAGATGACTGTCAACTAGGCATAATCATATAGTGTCCACCAATGTTAACGTATTACAGAAAGGCCTGACACAGACAAGTGATTGGTGCCAATCACTGACTGAAACGTAATGCAAGAAAATGCCTCATTATCCCCTTTGGCAAAAAAGTAGCCCTGCTAGTTATGCTATACATAGCACCCCTCTAAGCTCAAACTCAATGTTGTGAGACTTGGGAACACAGGTTGAAAGCAATCTAAACTTCAGTCACTATGTGTCCATAGTGGTAATACACACATTCACCATTGTCCACCTCATAACTAAGGGCATATCATCCAAGACCAAGGAGGTCATAGTTTCACTGTACTCGACCTTATCAGCTCACTAATTGAGTACAATACCCCCTTCTCTATGTACCTCATCAGACACCTGCAACAACTGGAGAGACCAGAGAGGTTTCTGAGCAAGAGAATCCACAGCCTCCAAAATATGACATAAATGGAAAGACTGAAAGCCCTGTCACTGTACTCAGTATCAGGCTGCTGAGAGGTGTCCTGGTCCTGTCCTACAGAACAGTCTCAGATCCTACTATAATGTAAATGCTGAACATCTGCAAATCAAATGGGACAAGAATAGCTGACTCCAGGCATCTCAACCTAGCCTGTGACATAAACAGAACATGCTGGAGAGACAGATACATCTCCCAGCAATTGCCTCTCCTCTGTATTAGACTCCCACTGCATGTGAAGCAGTGCTCCTCAATGACCCTATTCAAGTGCAATTTGACAAATGGATGGGTGATTATAAAGTCACCTTACAGGTGGCACCTATGTCCCTCATGGACAGGGGGAAGTGGTGTTGATCATAAAACTGCTCTCCTAACAATGAACATATAACTATGCTCAATAAGTGTACTTGGGTTTTTACACAGCATGGCTTGTAAAGGCCATAGGGCCATTAGCCTAGTAACCTCTTAGGAACCTATGAAGCTATGAACCTATGCAGGCCTCCCATCATCTTCTCTCCTACATCCAGTGCTGATGTCATACACTATAAGTTGTCCTGCAGGGTTGTAAAAAGCAGACTTGTGTAATGGCACTTGCATTCTGTAGTCTGTGTACTTAGATAGGTATGGTTTCTGTTCTCACTGCTGTCAACTGGAGTGTGTGTGTGTGTGTGTGTGTGTGTGTGTGTGTGTGTGTGTGTGTGTGTGTGTGTGTGTGTGTGTGTGTGTGTGTGTGTGTGTGTGTGTGTGTGTGTGTGTGTGTGTGTGTGTGTGTGTGTGTGTGTGTGTGTGTGTATGTGTACTTGCTTGACATTACAGAAAAGCTTTTACACCAGCATGTGGGACACTGTTATTGCCATATTCTCCTCACCAGACACAGCTGATATCATCAGCTATAAAGTGTTGTCTGACACACTGCAAATCAGACTTGAGCTGTGGCACTTGCCTTAAATACAGAGTTCTGCAGTCTCTGTGCTTAGATAGGTAGGGGTTCTAGTCCTCACTGCAGTCAACTGGGGTGTGTGTGCAAGTGTGTGTGTGTGTGTGTGTGTGTGTGTGTGTGTGTGTGTGTGTGTGCATGTGTGCACTTGCTTGACATTAGAGAGAGCCTTTTACACCACCATATGGGACACCGCTATTGCCATATTCTCCTCACCACATACTGATGATGTCATCAGCTATAGCTGATTTGTAGATTTGCACTATTCCTACCATGGCAGGGTCAGAGACTTGCCTGGAGGCCAGGCAGAAGTCACCTCATCCTATACAATACAGATTACAGTGACATGGCTTTCAGTCTATCCACATACATCATGGCATGGTTTGTAGGCCCTGTGTCTTCTCGGTGAGTAACCCCTGTGGTCTCTCAAGTGGCTGCATGTGTCTGGTGAGGTACATGAAAAAGAGAGAACTATACTCTGTATTAGTGTTCTGATGAGATTCAAGTATAGTGCTGTAATATAATCTTCAGATGTGAATATGATGGTGTGACTTATGATGTGTGCAACATTGGCTTTCAATAGAAGTCTGAACACTTAGTGGTCAAAGTTCAGATTGTTATGTATGTGTGTTCCCAGTGCTTGCATCACTGGGTTTCAGCATAGCAGGACTGTTGTCGATGCTGTAATTAGCAGACAATTCCACTTTGTAGAAGGGAAAATATAGACATAGTTTTGCATTTATTTGTAGACCGTGTAGCTTTGTCACCAATCATTTGTCTGTGTTAGCCCCTAATGTAGTATGTTATCATCATACGTGGAATCAATGATTGCACCCAGTATGCCAGAATCAGTAAACGATCGAAGTTCAGATTTTTATGTACGTGTGTTCCCAGTGCTTGCATCACTGGGTTTCAGCATAGCGGGACTGTTGTCAATGCTGTAATTAGCAGGCAATTCCACTTTGTAGAAGGGAAAATAAAGACATAGTTTTGCATTTATTTGTAGACTGTGTAGCTTTGTCACCAATCATTTGTCTGTGTTAGCCCCTAATGTAGTATGTTATCATCACACATGGAATCAATGATTGCAACCTGTATGCCAGAATCAGTAAACTCGGTAAGTCAAAGGCAGTATACTTTAGACCGAACTGTCAAGAAATAAATTCCAAACAGTAAAGGGCCAAGCACAGATCCTTGGGGGTATGCCAGTGGTGACAGCTCTACTGTTACAGGTTGATTCACCAACTTTCACAGTATGTGTTATGTCAGTGAGCCAATTAGTTAACCATCTAGTGGCGTAAGGTTTAATTCCCATCTTGGAGAGATTTTCAATGATACCTACATGGGGGATTATGTTCAAACCCTAGGCTAGATCAGGATATCTAGTATGCACTGTCTTGTCTTCATCCAGGCCTATCACACAGAATCAATGGGCTGTCACAACATCACAGATCTCCTATCACGTGACTCATCACATACACCTTCCTGACATGGTTGAATACACACTGCAGCACACCCTCCACTCAGATTATATTCCTGTAGGAGGGTTTACATCAACATGCATCTGTTGTTGTTGTGGGGGCACAGCACCTGATGCATGCATGTATAGACACATCCTGACTCTCCTCATCTATAAGGCAGACCAACATGTCATCATGGACCTTTTCTAAATGAACACTAGTAATATCCCATCTGTGTGCAACAGACCTGTATGAGTTGTTAATGCTACATCATGTCTATTACATCTGGTAGATGTCCTTAAGGTCATCAAGGGCATGCATGATGACAAAACTATCATCCTTTGAACTTGAAAGCCCAAGGAATTTGACACAAATCCACCCTGAGGTATTCACTCAACACTGTCAGATGTGGCCATAAATGCCTATATCACCAAGTGGATAGGCCACTGTATCACATACGTGACATCTAAGTATGTTGATATGTGTGAAATGACCTATATCTCAGGTCCAGCAATCAGGTCTGCATATCAGGGCTGTCTGCTAGACTCTTTCCTGTCCATTATTTAAGTGACAGACATCACAGATGACATACACATTCACATATGAAGGACTACAGATTGTGGGCAATCATTGACTCCAACTGTGATATTAGTATAATACAGATAGTATAAACATATACCAAAGATTGTTGCCACAGCTATAACAACACCTGCAATAACACAAAGATATGGAGGGGGGATTTGTTACGTTAGGAAAACAAACACACAACCCAAGTATAATGTAGACATACACTATAATCAGACCAATAGGTATGTCATCTGTGTCCTGGGGTAGATGGCAAATGGAACGTCCAATAGATGTGGTCATAGTGCTGACTACTTCCTTGTATGTAACACAACTACTGAGTATGTTACGCCAGATGTGTGATACCTGTTCCTGTGATACACACAGTACACACATAGCTGTTTGGCAACATTAATGACATGGGTAACATTCATGACAGTGTGGATTGTGCCATATATATCTGCCATGCACACCAGTCAACTAGACTGTATTGATCATAATGTCACAAACAGGTATAACAGTGTCCCTCTGAACACCTCCAACAGATTTTACAGTGCCTGGACAGTGTGCGTGATTACCCTCATAGAGTGCGGACATGTCACAATAGTTGTACAAGAGTGTTTGTGCAGAATCATCTCTGATCACTCTAAATCACATATATTATGTGAGAGGCATGGGATTATTGGTGGTATTATTCTGATATTGTTCATGATTCTGCTTGCTTCTTTTAATGTTGTCCATGAGCCTTTACCTTTATGCCACTTGCTGGAGACCTCTGCTGAGACTACACTTGTATTCAGGCAAATCAATTTGCACAGCTTCACAATATACACCCTACCCCAATTGTATGCAACATCCCTGATAGATGTCCTCTGCATTATTCATGTGAGGATGCTTATCTCACACAGACATCCTCCTCATTCCTAGTCACCTTGAGTGACAGTCACATAATACACATTTTCACTGTGCAGTCCTACTGCGCCATATTGCTATGTGATTGGTATTGCTGCTACAGCTGTATTCCATTAACATGCCCTCATCTGCTGTAGATTAGGTTGTTTCACCTGTACTATTTCCATGTGTTCATTCCTGCAATTCATATGTGTGTCCCTATTCAATACACACACTTCCCCTGAGTGTTTATTTTACAGGGCAGTCCAGGTACACTAACAGATCATTTATACAACTTCTGTACAGAATGCCAGGAATGGGATTTCACAATAGTCTGCACTGTATAAACTGTCCTGTACTGAGTTTGGATCATATACATAACCATTATACCTCTCAACTGTCAATGTTTTTGCCTTATATATCTTTTGGTGTGTTCCTTATAAAACGTATAGTTTTCTGCCGTATCACTGGGATGATCTCAGGACTAATGTCACACAATGATTACATACATTTGAGTTTCAGTCTTCAAATTCTTCAGAAAATGTTATCTTGAGGGCTCAGTGTCTGTTATTCTAAAAGTGTATTAATTCTGGTTTAAGCACTTGGGCTTTCAGGCCAGTTATTTTACATTAAGAGGGTTCATGGTCTGCACTCTTGTGGGAGGAGAGGCTGGACTCTGCCCTTCTGAGCTGGGAATTTCTGGTTGAAGGCTTATAGTGCATGCATATCTGAACTGCTTCTTACTGAAGTTGGTGCGCCTTGTTTGCTGTGGCATAGACTGGATTCGGGCCTGCTGGATCTAGTTTTGTTTGTGTAACTTGAGCACTAATCCAGGCATTCTCTAAAGTATTCAATTGTATTTATTACTGCTTGGTAGTAACTTGATTAAAGTGTAGCTATCATTCTAAGTCTTTTGGATTAAGCACTTGGGCTTCAGACCAGTTGTTTTACATTAGGAAGGTTTGTGGCATGCACTGTGGTGGCAGGACAGGTAGCTTTCATCCTTCCAAGTTGGGAACTGCTGATTGAGAGCCCAGTGTCTGTTATTCTTAAAGTGTATTAGTTCTGGTTTAAGCACTTGGGCTTCAGGCCAGTTATTTTACATTAAGAAGGTTTGTGGTCTGCACTCTTGTGGGAGAAGAGGCTGGACTCTGCCCTTCTGAGCTGGGAATTTCTGGTTAAAGGTTTATAGTGCCTGAATATTTGAACTGTATCTTACTGAAATTGGTACACCTTGTTTGCTGTAGCATAGACTAGATCCAGGCCTGCTGAATCTAGCTTTGTTTATATGCTTGTTTGTTTGCTTGTTATTTCCTGGAACGCTAATTCCACCTAATATGCGGCTTCTCAGCGCTTCTGTGGATCACTAGTGATATCTGCATTGCTTACTGTACTTATTTCCTTGTTTCACTTGAAAGAAAGTTACTGTTTGTCGTTTTTGCATTTAAGTTACCTGTAACACATTGCACTTAAGTTACCTGGCACTTGTTCACTAAAGCAATTATATAAGTCAGCACTAAAAATTAAAAGCACTACACCCTCACTCCCCACTGGCCCTGGTTTTCAATTATTAAGGAATTCCCAATATTATTCTAGCATGTCCAAAGGTCAGTTGTCAATCTCCTCTCCGGTCCAGCTGGTGAATCTGGGAATCTTGAGGCAATGTTACAACTGCCTCATGTACACAGACAACCCTCTCCTCCTCCCAACAAATTCCAACACATGTGAGAGATGCAACCATATAGCCAAACTGGAGGCTAAGCTCTCTCAACTCAGTACTGGCATAACCAGTCAGGAGGAGAAGGAAACCACACTCACTACAATTCCAGTCTCACATAGACCTACCACAACAGCAAACCAAACACATAATCACACAAAAACATACTTGGAGGCTCTAAATAAAGATCTGCCAAAGCAGCAGAGACCTCCAAAGCAGACACCCAAGCAGCCGCTACCCCAAAACAAAACACGTGCAACACATATCTCACAAAGCCAGTGTGCCAAACAGTCACAGCCCTTAAGACTAAACAACAGACCTGATACACTTGTAATAGGTGACTCTATCGTCAGGCACACTGACGTCCCGCTCAACAGGCTGAACAAGGAGAGGGTCACGGTGAGCAGCCTGTCGGGTGCTAGGATCCGCCACATAACACAAGCACTCAGGTCACTCCAAGGCAAGTACAAATATGACTCAGTCATTGTCCATGCTGGTGTGAATGACCTGAGACGTACCTCCCTGGACTAAATGAAAAGAGACATAAAGGAGCTCTCTGAGCATGTAGCCCAGGCCGGTATGACCCTGACCTTGAGTAGCATCTTACCCTCACCAAGAATGATGCCACAATATGAAGACAAGATGATCAATTTCAACAATTGGCTTAAGTACTGGTGTCATGCAAAGGGGATCCAATGCCTGTCAGCTTGGGATGATATGCTCGACAAGCCACGATGCTTCGCTAGGGACAGCTTGCACCTGTCACCCCTGGGCTTTCGGATATTGGCAAAGGCTCTTGCTACCCCCATAGTGCCTTTTTTAGGCAAGGCTCAAAAGACAAACCCACCTCCATAGGTATCACAAGGGATAAGAAACTAAGAGTAATGCTACTCAACGCCAGAAGTCTAAACCTCAAGATGCACGCACTCGAAACTCTCCTTAGCATGGAGAACATCGATATCTGTGCAGTAACAGAAACCTGGTTCAGGGCTCCTGGGAGCACCCATCACTACCAGGTTATACCTCATACCATGCTTTTCGGCCCCAAAACTTGGACCGAACCACAAAAGGAGGGGGAGTATCGATATTCATCAAAGATACCCACACCTCCAGGTTGGTGGCAAAGCACGAAGCATCAGAGACTATCCATGTGCAACTAACAGTGGGTAAAACTGCCTTCCAGTTTATAGCCTGCTACAGACCACCCTCCCAAACCCAGGAACCCCACTCGGCCTTCCTGAGAACACTGGAAAATATGAAGGTCTCTCCAAACACCATTATATTGGGTGACTTCAACTACCCAAACATAGACTGGGAGCATTACTCTAGCTCCAACACCTAGCCCAAAGGTTCCTAGAATTTATAAACTCAAATGCTATGGAACAACTTGTTACGACTCCCACAAGAGGGGAAAACATACTGGACCTGATCATCACCAACATGGGGACTCTATGCTCCAGACCAGAAGTGTATCCCTCACTGGTAAGATCAGACCATAAACTAATCTCACTGGATATTCACATCCCGACCCCATCCCCTGCCCAGAAAACCACAGTGAAAAACTTCTCTAAAGCAAATTTCACACTCCTCAAAACTGAGGTGGAATCCTTTAAAGCCCCGGGCCTGTGGAAAATACGGCCCAGACCGCAGAATACTTTATAAACGCATTCTATGAACACCTTCAGGAATGCATGGATCATCGATCCCGAATAAAACCAAGACCCAATCCTCCAAAGGCAGACGTCCTGTCTGGTGGACCCCAGCCATAAACAAACTATACAATAGAAGGAGGAAGCTACTAAATGATAGAGCAAAATCCCAAAAGGGAAGGCATCACTGATCAGTATTAGCAAAAACTACGGGCACACATAAAATTGTCTAAGGCCAGCTTCGAGAGAAAAATTGCACAGGACACTAAGGATAATCACAAGGCTTTCTTTAGTTATGTTAGGAACCTGGGTGGTAATTCCCAGATATGCTCAGAATTAGTCCAAAATGACAAAAATACACCGAACCCACAGACATTGCCAACATCCTAGCTGACAGGTTCAGCGCAAACTTCTCCTCTCCCCACCAAAGGGCAAATATCTATCCCAGCAGAGTGCTGCCCCTGACATCTCAGATGCTCAGGTAAGAGCCGCCCTCTCTAAAGCAAAAACACAGCATCAATGGGACCAGATGGTGTCCCGGGCTCGCCTACATGAACTCCAAGAAGAGCTAAACCCAAACATAAAACTACTGTTCAATCTCAGCCTTACTACAGGATATGTGCCCAAAGAGTGGCTTACAGCAACAGTGGTCCCTCTCCATAAAGGTGGTGCCTCAACGGATCCTGGTAACTATCGCCCCATAAGCCTGACTAGCTTGGTCTGCAAAGCTATGGAAAGGATCATCATGGACCTCATAAATAAAGATATTGGGGACCTACAAACACTGGATCCTACCCAGTTCGGCTTTGTTAAGGGCAGATCCTGCCTCTTAAACCTGGTTGATTTCTTTGAAATAGTCACCAAGGCCATTGACGAGGGGAAGGTGGTCCACACAGCCTACCTGGACCTCGCAAAAGCCTTCGATACAATACCCCACTCGGGCATTATAGATAAGCTCACCAGCTTAAATATAAACCCCTATGTCACTAGATGGATTGCAAACTGGCTCAAGGACAGAACCCACATGGTTAGAATTGCTGGAGCCATGTCAGACTCCAAACCAGTTACAAGTGGTGTCCCACAAGGCTCAGTCCTGGGACCTCTCTTGTTCGGTATATATTTCTCGGAGGTACAGGCCAACACGGAAGGACTGTGGCTGACCAAGTTCGCAGATGACTGCAAACTGGGTGCCATAATCGACTCTCCAGCCGACACAAGCATCCTCCAAAAGGGCCTCATAGAAACAGACAACTGGTGCCAGAGCCATGGCCTCAAGCTAAATGCCAAAAGTGTATAGTCATCCCCTTTGGCAAAAACAAAGTGCCCACAAATTACCACATAGGTGGTAATCCATTAAGTACAGAAGAAGTAATTAGGGACCTGGGGACCCAAGTTGATAGCAATCTCTCATTTGACAACCACATGGCCAAAGTGGTTAGAAAAACATTTTATATAGCCCACCTAATCATGAAGGGATTCACATCTAGATCAGGGGAGGTCATCGTGCCTCTTTACTCATCCCTCATCAGGCCCATAATTGAGTACAATGCCCTTTTGGGATGTACCTTACCAGACACCTGCAGCAACTGGAAAGACCCCAAAAGTACCTCACCAAGAGGATCAAAGGGCTCAAACAGATGCCATATGCTGCCCGGTTAAAGAAACTCCAGCTCTACTCAGTGGCATATCGCCTGTTCAGAGGCGATCTGTGCCTGATGTATAAAGCCATGTCCAACCCGGAATTAATGGACATGCTGCACCTCAGAAAATCCAAATCCCATCGAGCTACGCTCGAGAGACTTGAACCTCAGCACTGAAATAAATAGGACATGCTGGAGGGACAGATTCATAACCCAGAGGCTCCCTTCACTCTGGAATAAAATCCCAGTCCAGGTTAGGCAGAGTCCCTCATTGACTCTCTTCAAGAGGAATCTTGATGAGTGGATGGGAGATCGTAGGTTTACCCCGGGTATCACTTCTGTGTCACTATTAGACAGAGGCACAGTATACTAACCTCGAAAAAGGGCATAGCAAAATAAATTTAAAATGGGTGGCGAAAGCCAAACACATTCTGGCTAGGCTTATAAATGCCCTAGGGCAGATAGCCTAGTATGAACCTATGAACCTATGAACCTATGAACCTATTCACACAAATCTCTTTATTATTCTAGCACATTTCTAAGTTTAAAACAGCAAATATGTAAAATCTGTCCCTATTTCTGGGTCATTCCCCCTCCATTATGTTGTGCTTTGAACAGATTTCTTGCACTAAGAGATTAAGAACTATGAGAAACATCATAGCCCTGGTGATCATTGTGGCATTCCATGCAAACTCGCTAACCTACTGTGCTCTGAGTTAAACAGGATTGCTATCGGTGTTGCGTTATATGGTTTCCTGGCTGGCAACACTTTTGCTGGCCATGAAACTGCACTTATTTATGTTTAAATGTGGTGTGTGGCATGAATATGCAATTAGGACTGCTACTCACATCGCATCACCACCCACACATGTAAACTCCATGTAGGCTTCACACAAAGCCTGCAAGGAATTACTGAATCCCAGTGATATATCTATATATATATCTATACATCTGTATTTATATTGCTCTATAGCTATATATATATATATATATATATATATATATATATATATATATTTATTTATTTACTCCAAGGCTCATCTTTTACCATAGCATCTTATTGCAGCAGCTGAAAGTACATCCTTAACCAAATATAAGGCAGTTATCCCTCACTCAAGCCTTCCTTCTGCAGCTAGAATGACAAAAAAAAACTAATGGCTATTACTAGAAATGTTTGCCACCAGTTAAGGTAGATTTACTACATGGCACTGCTAGTCTCAGTTACAATATGTATAGTTTTACAGAACGTAATATTCTGACTAGTTTGCAAGATTCTACCACTTGTAAAACTTAGGATGGTAGATACCCTGAGTCTGGGAGGTGTGCATATTCTTTGCCTCCTGCAGAACCCCACAGCTACTGCCAGCATTTTTAATGCTGAAGACTTAAGGTAGAGTAAAGACTGTCTTTTCCTCTTGTAATGCCTCAGACAACAGTAATGAGGCCACACATCTTGCTTCAGCACAAAGTACTACCACATAAAACTAACATAAGAGTGCGCATCATAACCTGGTGAAATGTTGGTTATCAAAGTGTCAGAGCGGATATATGTTTTGCAAAAAAGATGCAAACACAGAAGGAGAGCACCAAAGCAGCATAACACAGCTTTGCACTAGTAGGTTTCAGTGCCTTCACCAGATATGGAGGGTAGTAAGATCACAGCTGCATAGCCATACGAACAGACGTAAATCACCCCATGCAGTACTCATTGAAAAGAGAACTGATGCATGTATTTATTACCTTTAGCAATACTCATATCTGCTACTGGGTGACAGGCCCAGGTTATTGACATTATCATGAAATAAAAGATGGAACACTAGTTCATATAAAAGGAAGATGTTTAGGTGGAAGCTGAATAGCTGGGTTATAACCTTGGTTACCCATGTGAAACCATAAAGAACCATGAACTTTGAATTTGATTTTCTTTGATAGACATACAAGTCAATTCATCCTACTCAAAACCTTTTCTAAAATAAGATACACAGATCTCTGTCTCTCTCTCTCTCTCTCTCTCTCTCTATATATATATATATATATTTGTGTGTGTGTGTGTGTGTGTGTAGGGATGTGACACCTGTTTATATGTCTAGAGCTATATATTTCTATCGATCTATCTATCTGTCTATCTATCTATCTATCTATCTATCTATCTATCTATCTATCTATCTATCTATCTGTCTATTTATCTATCTATCTATCTGTCTGTCTGTCTATTTATCTATCTATCTTTCTATATATGGATTATCTTTCAAATCCCGAAGCCCATAATACCAACATTCAGAATGTCGAGATAACAATACATAAGACTAACAATCACGAATGGCTGATGTTTCCCATGGCAAGTAAACACATGTTCAACACCTAATGTAAACACTCAACATCCTCTCAACTATATATCCCAACTCCAGGATTGTACTACAGTGGGAAAATGGCATATTTCCACATGCTGGGCAAGTTTTTACTTGCCCTGGGAAACATCGGTCATTATTGTCAGTCGTCGGTATTTTCATCTCAAAGGGGATCCATATATATATATATATGTATATGGCTAGATGTGCACACACACACACACACACACACACACACACACACACACACACACACACACACACACACACACACACACACACACACACAGAGAGAAAGAAAGAGAATTAGTTAGATAAATATAAAGATAGATCAAGATACTGTGAAATATATTCACCAAAAGGCAGTTTCAGTGAACCTATAGTTTGTCCATTTCTTCACTGTTGAGAAGTTGTGGAGTTGGTATACATAAGCTGGGCTGATGTGGAAGGGGCAAATTGTTTCTTTCACATTCACTGAAAGTAGCTTTCAGTGATTTTGTTTCATGGTATCAAGATTTGTGGCGATATCCAACCCACAGATGAAGAGAGAGACAGATAAGTAGATAGACAGACAGCTAGGTAGATGGATAAGGGTGTGCTTGCATGCGCACTGGGGTGTGTGTGTGTGTGCGTGTGTGTGTGTGGGGGATTTATTGTAGCCATTTAACTGGAGTTTTTAAATGAGGCAAGAGGAACCGGAGTATCCAGAGAAAATCCTCAAAGGCATGGTGAGAAGATGTAACTTCGCACAAACAATGACTGAAGGTGAGGAATGAACTGAAATGAACCAACACCCTGCAGGGAACTCCGAAATCTTAACCTCTGAGTCACCTTGCTACAAATGTGAGAGAGAAACATACTATGAGTGATCATGTCTGATGGAGTCAATTAACTAAAACTGTAATTCCTGCAGTCATGCAACGACAATACAAGGAATGCACAGATAGAGAGACACACAGACAGACACCCCCCCCACACACACACATATATATATATATATATATATATATATATAGAGATATATATATATATATATATATATATATATATATATATATATATATATATATATATATATATATATATATATAGGTGAGATGTGTGCATGTGTGTGCCTTCCATCGAAGGTTGGGCGCCGGGCTGGCAACTCGACACCATAAAGCTCCACTGCCAATCATGAGGGGACAGGTGATCCGCTGTGTCGACCCCTAACTGGGAAAAGCCGAAAGAAGAAGATATATATATATATATATATGCTATAGTAGACACGCACATACACCTGCACACAAACACACAAATATATCATAGTATAATCCTTGATATTTAATTTTCTTGATAAAGGAAGGAAAATGCCTGATAATTGAAGAAAAGGTTTGCTTGTGCTGTTGTCTTCCCCTTTGCAGGTACACTATCAACTTCTCAAATGGGAGGGACACCATTTCTTGGGGTGGGAGGGGGTTTGACAATGCCACATGTACAGCACTGTTAATGTCTTTTTGTAGCACCTGAACAAGATGACACCAGATGACCATGAAGTCACACTTTTGCTAATCATTCCATGATCTTTCTGCAATTGCCACTATGCATGCATAGAAAATATATAATAATTCAGTCACTAGGTGCCAAAAAGGACATAATCTTTAAGTAGCAAATATCCAAATTATTTTAACACGAAACATCCCAAACAACAGTTTCTCACAGAAAATTATGACTGAACTGTAAATGTTTTTCAGTTGGCAGTCTTGGATTTGATTCCTTTAGTATTCATGAACAGTGCTTTTAGGCTGCCCCTGAATTTGGTCAGTTTTATGTTAAGTGGGTTTATTGAGTTAACATTAAAAAAAAAAAAAAAAAAAAAAAAAAAAACACTTAAAAATTACAGTTATTTAAATAAGCTCTGTCGCTTAATTACTTCACTACCAGTGTTGTTGCCAAGAATGTTGCATAATAATTAGTAATCTCTTTGTAGTTACTGACAATTCATGCATACTAATTCAGTACTGCACAAGTTTAAGGTACCTAAGGGATATTAAAAACCATGAAGCATATCAAAGTTTTTCTCAAGCTGCTTTACTTCTTAATGTCATACCTGATTGAAAATGCTTCTGCGTTTGCAGAGTCCAAATGTCTGGGAGGCATAAATTACCTGATGTTTCTTTAGGTTTGCATTATTCTTTTTTCACTGTAAGTACCAAATGTCAGTTTTGCTCAAACTCATTACTGCATCAAACCACCACTGAAGAGAGTACCTTATCTCTGTTTTAGAGAAGCAAACAAGATTGCCAGGTGTGAGTCACAGAAAGAGAGACTATCAGAAGAAGGGAAGTTAAGTGTGATCATCTTATATTATTTCTTTGCCTGCTGCTGTAAGACTCCAGACTGCTGCCGGTGAGAATCCTGTATTTATTTTGTTTACTGTGCCCTTGAACTTATCATTGGAAAGATGGAAGATATTCTGTCACAGGTTTTACTTTGTCAGACTACTACTGCCATACCTCTCAACCTCTTAGAGCAAAAAATCTGGACAAAGCCTAAAATGATGGGGGGAAATATAGGGACAGATTTTAAATATTGCCCTTACAAACTTAGAAAGTTGATAGAATAATAGGTTTTGCATTAGCATGAATTTTCCAAAGAATGTGGAGTCTTAAACTCAAATGTTTGTCATTTAATGACTTCAGTCCTCAGTTATTTGCCAGAAAGGGACATACTTTAGGAGAAACACACAAAAATATGAGGCAAAAATCTGGACAGTCTGCGAAAACCTGTACATTTGAGAGGTATGGCTACTACCCTTTCTATGAAGGAACAGTTTGTAACTTCCATCTTAATCCAACCATTTCTAACTGTTTCACCATATATAACTGTGCTCTGTTGTTTTTTCTTCAGTGAAACATCTTTCTGGCATTCTGCTTAATCCTGAAAGTTTTAATTACATCTGCTATTCATTTCCTTTTCTTTGAAAAATGCATAATGAGTTCCTATTATCCTCTTAATTCTAGTTTTGTTTGTTTGTGTCTTTCGGCTTTTCCCGGTTAGGGGTTGCCACAGTGGAACTCTGGTCCGCTAATGATTGGCAGTTGATTTTTACGTACCGGCTTGCCAGGCCTGACGCACAACCTTGAACGAAGGTACGCCCATTTATGCATGCCTCCACGCAGAAGACGCTCTAGCTGAGAATTGAACCAGACAGCGTCTTACTGTCAGTTTGGTAATTATCTTTTAGACCAGTTCCATCCTGCTGATGCCCCTACTTACTTCTGAAAAGCATCTAAAGTAAGGCCTCATGGCTGAGCAGTACAATCAACATTTCTGATTTCCTGATCGAACTCAGAAACATATACTCCCTATCAGCAAACTCTTCCTACACTCAGCCTTCTTACACAGCTTTACTACATGTAGTATAAAACATATGATTATTTCTCCCAGGTTCATGGGAACAGTATATGATTCTCCCCTCTACCACATAGTGCCTTAGGATTTTCTTACCTGTATCGCATAATCGAACACTTTCATGTATCAATATTATCTGACGTTCCACAGGTTATTCGTCTTTTGTAGGTCCAGTAACATATTATTCATAAGACCCTAGCAGTCCAGCATACTATTTATGCTTTGTCATCCACAGAAAGGCATATTATATATATATATATATATATATATATATATATATATATATAAATATATAGGTTCCCTACGTTAGAAAGAAAGCTTGGAAGATCGACAATGACATCACCGATGCCAGAAGACCGACGGAGCAGATAACCAACAACTCGTAATCCTGACAGCGAAAACACCGACATGGGAAACGTGTGAGCGCGACTAGGTAACTGTGCGATAGTGAGGGATTTAGGGTTAGGGTGCGTGTAAGGTGTGTGTGCGATAGTGAGGGATTTAGGGTTAGGGTGCATGTAAGGTAAGTGCATGGTAGTGAAGGACTTAGGGTTAGGGTGCGGGTAAGGTAAGTGTGCGATAGTGACGGACCTTAGGGTTAGGGTTTGGGTTAAGGTTAGTGCATAGATAGTTGTGTGTAAGGTGTAGTGTAGGTTTTTAGGTTGTTTGTGTGCTTGTGTTGTGTGTGTTGTGTGGAACAGCGAACGTTTTGTTTTGTTAACTGTTGGTATTGTGGTTTGTTGGGCATGTGAACTTTTGTGTTTTTGTGGTTTCATTCTTGTGGTGTCAGTATTGTGGGTGTCAGTGTTGTGGACTGTCGGTCTAACGTAGTAGACCTATATATATATATATATATATATATATATATATATATATATATATATATATATATATATATATATTCCTCCTCCTCTTCTTTTACATAACAGCACAAAGGTGCAAGCCCGAAATATCACATCAAGGTTAATTTATAATTTTTCACAGATTAATTACTTGTATAACATCACAATTTCACAAAGAAAGTAATAGCATTTTTTCTTTTTTGCTGATCCTCTTTTTTGTCCACTGCTACTGCTGACTGGAGGTGTAGCCCCATGTCCACAGCTTCTGCTAACCAGAGGTGTAGCCCTACATCCATAGCTTCTACTGACAGGATGTATAGCCCCATATCCACATCTTCTGCTGACCAGAGGTGTAGCCTCACATCCCCTAAATGATCAGACATGCATTTAATCTTATAATTGATTAACCCAGTGGTGTGGGATGGGGTCCACAATGAGAAGATTGGAATCGGAATTTACCAGGGATGACTGGGATGAAAAATGAGAGATGGCAGGACTCTTGCAATTATGGTTAAGGAAAAGATTTTTGATTAATATCTGTGCCTTATACCCCTGGTCAAAGTTGGCTTATAGACGCATGTAATCACATACTGCATTTGCTTGATAGTAGCAGACTATAAGTACAACTAATTAGCTCTTTAAGTACATTTAGCATTTTATCTCCCCTTCATCCCTACCTTCCCCTTACTCTTACTGCACCCAATGCATGCCTTCTAGATTTTTTCTGCAGATTCAATTTCCTCTACCTATGTCAGCACTCCCTTCCATGCATCCTCACCCTTCTCTGTGAAGAAATACTGTATTAAATCCTTGGTGTAGTTAGTCCCTAAAAAGTGCTGTCTGTGCCCCCTTCTCCATCCTGTCATTCCTCTCCAGAACATCATCTTCTCATCTCCCTGAAATAATCCTTTGCAAAAATATCATGTCCTGTTTCTTTGTTCTAGACCCTCCAACTCATCTAGTTTCTTGTCATAGCTGTTCCCGTCATCTCATGTACCTATCCAGTGGCCTTCCTCTGAACTTTTTTAACATTTTGATGCATCTTTCCTAGAATGGCCTCCAGAACCGCACACAGTAGTCACGGTGTGGTCTGACCTGCATCCTTTAGATAAAAAGCATTGCCTTTATACTTCTGGAAACTATTCTGCTGAAGAAACATCCCAGAGCTGTGTATGCTGCTATCACTGCTTTCTCACTCTGCAGATGGTGATTTGTTCTGAGTGAGGTCAAACCTCTAACCTCTACATCCTCTACCCCACCCCTGCTAATAATATATACCAACTCCAAGATCGCACAATACCAGGGAAAGGGCATATTCCACAACCCTGGTATTATGTCAGTTTTGCTAAGAAGTTAATCATTTTTTATGTTGATGAAATGCAAAAGGCTTAACAAACACCAGTGTGTGTGTGTGTGTGTGTGTGTGTGTGTGTGTGTGTGTGTGTGTGTGTGTGTGTGTGTGTGTGTGTGTGTGTGTGTTCATATATATATATATATATATATATATATATATATATATATATATATATATATATATATATATGTTCATAGGTTCATACTAGGCTATCTGCCCTAGGGCATTTATAAGCCTAGCCAGAGTGTGTTTGGCTTTCGCCACCCATTTTAAATGAATTTTGCTATGCCCTTTTTCGAGGTTAGTATACTGTGCCTCTGTCTAACAGTGACACAGAAGTGATACCCGGGGTAAACCTATGATCTCCCATCCACTCATCAAGATTCCTCGTGAAGAGAGTCAATGAGGGACTCTGCCTAACCTGGACTGGGATTTTATTCCAGAGTGAAGGGAGCCTCTGGGTTATGAATCTGTCCCTCCAGCATGTCCTATTTATTTCAGTGCTGAGGTTCAAGTCCCTGGAGTGCGTAGCTCGATGGGATTTGGATTTTCTGAGGTGCAGCATGTCCATTAATTCTGGGTTGGACATGGCTTTATACGTCAGGCACAGATCGCCTCCAAGCAGGCGGTATGCCACTGAGTAGAGCTGGAGTTTCTTTAACCGGGCAGCATATGGCATATGTTTGAGCCCTTTGATCCTCTTGGTGAGGTACTTTTGGGGTCTTTCCAGTTGCTGCAGGTGTCTGGTAAGGTACATCCCAAAAGGGGCATTGTACTCAATTATGGGCCTGATGAGGGATGAGTAAAGAGGCACGATGACCTCCCCTGATCTAGATATGAATCCCTTCATGATTAGGTGGGCTATATAAAATGTTTTTCTAACCACTTTGGCCATGTGGTTTTCAAATGAGAGATTGCTATCAACTTGGGTCCCCAGGTCCCTAATTACTTCTTCCATACTTAATGGATTACCACCTATGTGGTAATTTGTGGGCACTTTGTTTTTTCCAAAGGGGATGACTATACACTTTTTGGCATTTAGCTTGAGTCCATGGCTCTGGCACCAGTTGTCTGTTTCTATGAGGCCCTTTTGTAGGATGCTTGTGTTGGCTGGAGAGTCAATTATGGCGCCTAGTTTGCAGTCATCTGCGAACTTGGTCAGCCACAGTCCTTCCGTGTTGGCCTGTACCTCCGAGAAATATATACCGAACAAGAGAGGTCCCAGGACTGAGCCTTGTGGGACGCCACTTGTAACTGGTTTGGAGTCTGACATGGCTCCAGCAATTCTAACCATGTGGGTTCTGTCCTTGAGCCAGTATGCAACCCATCTAGTGACATAGGGGTTTATATTTAAGCTGGTGAGCTTATCTATAATGCCCGAGTGGGGTATTGTGTCGAAGGCTTTTGCGAGGTCCAGGTAGGCTGTGTGGACCATCTTCCCCTCGTCAATGGCCTTGGTGACTGTTTCAAAGAAATCGACCTGGTTTAAGAGGCAGGATCTGCCCTTAACAAAGCCGAACTGGGTAGGATCCAGTGTCTGTAGGTCCCCAATATCTTTATTTATGAGGTCCATGATGATCCTTTCCATAGCTTTGCAGACCAAGCTAGTCAGGCTTATGGGGCGATAGTTTCCAGGATCCGTTGAGGCACCACCTTTGTGGAGAGGGACCACTGTTGCTGTACGCCACTCTTTGGGTACATATCCTGTGGTAAGGCTGAGATTGAACAGTAGTTTTATGTTTGGGTTTAGCTCTTCTTGGAGTTCATGTAGGACACTGTCTGGTCCCATTGATGCTGTGTTTTTTGCTTTGGAGATGGCAGCTCTTAACTGAGCATCTGAGATGTCAGGGGGGCAGCACTCTGCTGGGATAGATATTTGCCCTTTTGGTGGTGGGGGGGAGAAGTTTGCACTGAACCTGTCAGGTAGGATGTTGGCAATGTCTGTGGGTTCGGTGTATTTTTTGTCATTTTGGACTAATTCTGAGCATATCTGGAAATTCCCACCCAGGTTCCTAACATAACTAAAGAAAGCCTTGTGATTATCCTTAGTGTCCTGTGCAATATTTCTCTCGAAGCTGGCCTTAGACGATTTTATGAGTGCCCGTAGTTTTTTGCTAATACTGATCAGAGAGGCCTTCCCTTTTTGGGATTTTGCTCTATCATGTAGTAGCTTCCTCCTTCTATTGTATAGTTTGTTTATGGCTGAGGTCCACCAGACAGGACGCCTGCCTTTGGAGGATTGGGTCTTGGTTTTATTTGGGATTGCATGATCCATGCATTCCTGAAGGTGTTCATAGAATGCGTTTATAAAGGATTCTGTGGTCTGGGCCGTATTTTCCACAGGCCCAGGGGCTTTGAAGGATTCCACCTCGGTTTTGAGGAGTGTGAAATTTGCTTTAGAGAAGTTTTTCACTGTGGTTTTCTGGGCAGGGGGTGGGGTCGGGATGTGAATATCCAGTGAGATTAGTTTATGGTCTGATCTTACCAGTGAGGGATACACTTCTGGTCTGGAGCATAGAGCCCCCATGTTGGTGATGATCAGGTCCAGTATGTTTTCCCCTCTTGTGGGAGTGGTAACAAGTTGTTCCATAGCATTTGAGTTTATAAATTCTAGGAACCTTTGGGCTAGGGAGTTGGAGCTAGAGTAATGCTCCCAGTCTATGTTTGGGTAGTTGAAGTCAACTAATATAATGGTGTTTGGAGAGACCTTCATATTTTCCAGTGTTCTCAGGAAGGCCGAGTGGGGTTCCTGGGTTTGGGAGGGTGGTCTGTAGCAGGCTATAAACTGGAAGGCAGTTTTACCCACTGTTAGTTGCACATGGATAGTCTCTGATGCTTCGTGCTGTGCCACCAACCTGGAGGTGTGGGTATCTTTGACGAATATTGATACTCCCCCTCCTTTTGTGGTTCGGTCCAAGTTTTGGGGCCGAAAAGCATGGTATGAGGTATAACCTGGTAGTGCTGGGGTGCTCTCGGAGCCTTGAACCAGGTTTCTGTTACTGCACAGATATCAATGTTCTCCATGCTAAGGAGAGTTTCAAGTGCGTGCATCTTGAGGTTTAGACTTCTGGCGTTGAATAGCATTACTCTTAGTTTCTTATCCCTTGTGATACCTATGGAGGTGGGTTTGTCTTTTGAGCCTTGCCTAAAAAAGGCACTATGGGGGTGGCAAGAGCCTTTGCCAATATCCGAAAGCCCAGGGGTGACAGGTGCAAGCTGTCCCTAGCGAAGCATCGTGGCTTGTCGAGCATATCATCCCAGGCTGACAGGCATTGGATCCCCTTTGAATGATACCAATACTTAAGCCAATTGTTGAAATTGATCATCTTGTCTTCATATTGTGGCATCATTCTTGGTGAGTGTAAGATGCTACTCAAGGTTAGGGTCATACCGGCCTGGGCTACATGCTCAGAGAGCTCCTCTATGTCTCTTTTCATGTAGTCCAGGGAGGTACGTCTCAGGTCATTCACACCAGCATGGACAATGACTGAGTCATATTTGTACTTGCCTTAGAGTGACCTGAGTGCTTGTGTTATGTGGTGGATCCTAGCAAACGAC